>NC_142803.1:56601350-56766340 GCF_049724085.1 Artemia sp. Qi Xiang Cuo
GCGATCATAGCTCTATGTTGGCTCGTTTTAAATACTTCAGCTTGTCTATTCATTTGTGTTAAATAAAAATCTTGAATCTGGAAAATGAAAAAATAAGTATTTAAACAAAATGTACGATGCTGATAATTAAAGAAGACTTGCCTGCATTCAGAATTGCTTGCATTAGAGATCAGTTAAATACTTTTCCTTCGTCCCACCATTTCTGAGGGACAGGGGAGGATAGGAGAGGGGAAGGGGAGTCAATTTTGGAGGTATTACAAGTACCATTCATTGCGATCATAGCTCTATGTTGGCTCGTTTTAAATACTTCAGCTTGTCTATTCATTTGTGTTAAATAAAAATCTTGAATCTTGAAAATGAAAAAATAAGTATTTAAACAAAATGTACGATGCTGCTAATTAAAGAATAGTAGGCTACACTCAGAATTGTTTGCATGATGGTTCAGTTAAAGAGGGTTCACTTGCAAGAGGGTTCAGATGCATGGGGGTTCAGTTGCCTGGGGTTGAGTTACACGAGGATTCAGTTACAATGGAACCAACACAAAAACAATGGGGCGCACATAAAAGCCAAATTAGCCCAGTGGCCTATGAGATATCTCAGTAGCACGGGGGTTCAGCTGTGCAGGGTTTCGGTTATACAGGGGATCAGTTGCATGGTGGGTTCAGTTGCACGAGGGTTCAGTTAAATGGGGTATAGTTACACAGGGGTTTAGTTAAATTGGGTTGAGTTGCTCGAGGGTTCAGTAGCACGGAGGTTCAGTTGTACAGGGTTTTGCTTGTACAGGGGTTCAGTTACATCGAGGGTTCAGTTGCATGAGGGCTCAGTTAAAGGGGGAATATTTAAACAGGTGTTTTGTTAAATTGTGTCGAGTTGCATGAGGGTTAAGTAGCCCGAGGTTTCAGTAACATGGGGGTTCAGTTGTACAGGGTTTCGGTTATACAGGGGTTCAGTTACATGGAGGGTTCAGTTGCACGGGGGTTGAGTTAAATGGGTCTTGAGTTCCACGAGAGTCGACTATAAATAAGCCTTTTGCGTTTTTCTGAACTTTCTGTGAGAGGCGGGGGAAGTATTTAGTTTAAATAATTCTAAGAGGAATTGAGTTTTTCTTTCATTGAAATGCAAGAGTTGGATTATTTCAGTAGTGCTTTTTCGTGGTTTAGCTTGTCAGAGTTACATTCTCTTGATCTTTCAAAGTTCACTTTGATTTTATTTCATTGATTCTTTTTGTTTGCATGTCCGGGTTGATGTTTGCAAGTCCAAGTTGGGTTTTCAGACCTATGTTTTTTAGATTTTCGTGTGGGTTTGACTCCTGGGGTTTATTATTTGAGAAGTTAACTTTAGTATTTTGTGGTTTTACGTACCTGAAATCATGAATTAGAATAGTTAATTTAGCTGTTTGGGTTTTCGGACCTATTTTTTTTTTTAGATTTTCGTGGGCGTTAGGTTCCTGGGACTTATTATTTGAGAAGTTAACTTTAGTATTTCGTATTTGACGTGCCTACTTAGGTAATAATGGAAAATTTAGTATTTTTTCTAATGTAAGTGTTTTTCATAAGAAATTCCCACTTGAGGTTTTATTACTCCTCCCCAAAATGAATTCAGATGGTTTTAGGATTCATATCACTAGCCATAACTCCATTCAACCTTGAGCGAAGGTAAAAAAGTTTGATGAAGTATTTCTCTACTTAACAACTACATTAATAGCCTCCAAGATGATAGGACTGTATGACACCGAATTTATCGGATTAAAAAAATCATCTTGTGGTGTTATATTCGATTGTGCATTTTTATTATTGTCTATGGATCTCGAATAAATTGGCTGTTATCATTGGATAGTGAACTATAATCTGTTTGAGTATGATAAATGCTTGTGGAGTACTACATTACGTTATATAAATAGACTGAGATTCTATGATAGAGCGATTACACCACTTAATAATACTGGTCAGGAACTGAGAAATGTTCAGGAGGAAGTCAGTGAAATTTGCAGCTCTTTCGGGGTTGAAGCACTCTACGTAAAGGATAATGTACCTACTGATAAAGTTTTAATTTAAAAGTGTGACCCTAGGATTCCACTTTTCAATCTAGAAGAGTTTAAGTGTCCTAAATTTGAAGGGGGTTATCACCGTCCTGCAGACGAGGTTAGGTTCTTCTCGCAGTGGATTCCTAAGGACATACCTGATCGTGATAAATCCATAAGACATGGTTAAAAAAACTATTCTCTATCCTGGGATCATCGTTTCTGGATGTTTAAGTGTGAACTCTAAGTACTATTTTTATGTAAATATGTGGTGTTGTATTTTTTTTTCTCAAAAAATATGTTAACAAGTTTAGGCAATAAATATCTTTAAGCTTAACCCGTCTTTATTCTTTAGAATAGTTTTATTCATTTCATTAAATTATGAAGAAATTGTAAGTAAGCAACAATAGCTTTCTTGAATTCGCTTCCTGCACACAATACAGATATTTAATTCAAGACATCATAATAAAATCGCAAGTAAGTAATAAAGTCTTTATTGTTTTCACGTATTGGATACACAATACTGTAATTTCATTCAAGAAATTATGAGGGAATTGTAAATAGGTAACACACTCATTCTTGAGGTCACCTCTTGTATACACAATGCAGAAATTTCAATTAAGAAATTATCAAAAATTGTAAGTAAGTAGCAAATTCTTTCTTGAATTCGCCTCTTGGATAAATAAAAAAAGACATTTCATTCAAGAAATTATGACGAAATTCTAAGTAAGCAACAAACTCTTTCTTGAAGTTACCTCATGGATACACAAGGCAGAAATTTCATTTAAGAAATTATCAAAAATTGTAAGTAAGTAGCAAATTCTTTCAAAAATATGTTAATACGTGTAAGCAATAAATATCTTTAAGCTTAACCCGTCTTTACTCATTAGAATAGTTTTATTCATTTCATTAAATTATGAAGAAATTGTAAGTAAATAACAATAGCTTTCTTGAACTCTCTTCCTGCACACAATACAGATATTTAATTCAAGAAATCATAATAAAATCGCAAGTAAGTAATAAAGTCTTTATTGTTTTCACCTATTGGATACACAATACTGTAATTTCATTCAAGAAATTATGAAGGAATTGTAAATAGGTAGCACACTCATTCTTGAGGTCACCTCTTGTATACACAAATCAAAAATTTCATTTAAGAAATTATAAGAAATTTTAAGTAAGTAGCAAATTATTTCTTGAATTAGCCTCTTTGATAAATTAAAAAAGACATTTCATTAAATAAATTATGACGAAATTCTAAGTAAGAAACAAACTCTTTCTTGAAGTTACCTCGTGGATACACAATTCAGAAATTTCATTTAAGAAGATATCAAAAATTGTAAGTAGCAAATTCTTTCTTGAATTAGCCTCCTGGTTAAATAAAAAAGACAGTTCATTCAAGAAATTATGACAAAATTCTAAGTAAGTAACAAACTCTTTCTTGAAGTTACCTCATGGATACACAATGCAGAAACTTCATTTAAGAGATTATGAAAAAATTGTAAGCAAGTAACAAACTCTTTCATGAAGTCACCTCGTGGATACACAATACAGAAATTTCATTAAAGAAATTATGAAAAAATTGTAAGTAAGTAGCAAATTCTTTCTTGAATTCACCTGCTGGATAAACAAAAAAGACATTTCGTTCAAGAAAGTATGACAAAATTACAAGTAAGTAACAAACTCTTTATTGTTTTCATGACTTAGCTACATGATATAGAAATTTAATTCAAGAAATTATGAGAAAATTCGCAGTAAGTAACAATTTTTTCTTGAAGTCAACTCTTGGATACACAATATGGAAATTTCATTTAAGAAATTGTGAAAAAATTGTAAGCAAGTAAAAACTCTTTCCTGAAGTCACTTTTTGGATACACAATATAGAAACTTTATTAAAGAAATTATGAAAAAATTGTAAGTAAGTAACAAATTCTTTCTTGAAGTCACCTCTTGGATACACAATACAGAAATTTCATTTAAGAAATTATGAAAAAATTGTTAATAAGTAGCAAATTCTTTCTTGAATTCACCTGCTGGATAAACAAAAAGACATTTTGTTCAAGTAATTATGACAAAATTCTTAGTAAGTAACAAACTCTTTCTTGAAGTTACCTCATGAATACATAATGCAGAAATTTCATTTAAGAAATTATGAAAAAATTGTAACCAAGTAACAAACTCTTTCATGAAGTCACCTCGTGGATATGAAAAAATTGTAAGTAAGTAGCAAATTCTTTCTTGAATTCACCTGCTGGATAAACAAAAAAGACATTTCGTTCAAGAAATTATGACAAAATTCCAAGTAAGTATCAAACTCTCTATTGTTTTCATGACTTAGATACACGATGTAGAAATTTAATTCAAGAAACTATGAAAAAAATCTCAGTAAGTAACAATTTCTTTCTTGAAGTCAACTCTTGTGTAGAAATTTGATTCAAGAAATTATGAAAAAATTCTGATTAAGTAACAATTTCTTTCTTGAAGTCAACTCTTGGATACACAATACGGAAATTTCATTTAAGAAATTATGAAAAAATTTTAAGTAAGTAACAAACTCTTTCCTGAAGTCACCTCTTGGATACACAATGCAGAAACTTCATTTAAGAAACTATGAAAAAATTGTAAGTAAGTAACAAATTCTTTTTTGAAGTCACATCTTGGCTACACAATATAGAAATTTTAAGAAATAAATTATGAAAAAATTGTAAGTAAGTAGCAAATTCTTTCTAGAATTCACTTGCTGGATAAACAAAAATACATTTCTTTCAAGAAATTACGACAAAATTCTAAGTAAGTAACACACTCTTAATTGTTTTCACGACTTAGATATACGATGTAGAAATTTAATTCAAGAAATTATGAAGAAATTCTCAGTAAGTAACAATTCCTTTCTTAAAGTCAACTCTTGGATACACAATACGGAAATTTCATTTAAGAAATTATGAAACTATTTGTAAGTAAGTAACAAACTCTTTATTGATTTCACTTCTTGGATATACAGTACAGATACTTCATTCAAGAAACTATGAAAAAATTGTAAGTAAGTAACAAACTCTTTCTTGAAGTCACCTCTTGGATATACAATACAGAAATTTCATTTAAGAAATTATGAAAAAATTGTAAGTAAGTAGCAAATTCTTTCTTGAATTCACCTGCTGGATAAACAAAAAAGACATTTCCTTCAAGAAATTATGACAAAATTCTAAATAAGTAACAAACTCTTATTTGTTTTCACGACTTATATATACTATGTAGAAACTAATTCAAGAAATTATGAAGATATTTGTAAGTAAGTAACAAACTCTTTATTGATTTCACCTCTTGGATATACAGTACAGATACTTCATTCAAGAAATTATGAAAAAATCGCAAGTAACTAACTTTTTTTTTCTTTATCACAAACTATTTTCACTTAGTTACACGATGTAGAAATTTAATTCAAGAAATTATGAAAAAAGTCTCAGTAAGTAACAATTTCTTTCTAGAAGTCAACTCTTGGATACACAATACAGAAATTTCATTCAAGAAATTATGAAAATATTTGTAAGTAAGTAACAAGCTCTTTATTGATTTCATCTCTTGAATATACAGTATAGATACTTCATTCATGAAACGTGATTAAACACGTTTTAAAACTACATGCTATTTGCTTGCCTTTACTTGGCACCTTTCTAAATGAGCGGGGATTCCCCACTGGTTCCTACACATTGCAAAAAGTGAGCAGTACGAAAACTCCACGTTTTCAACCAGACTGGTTTTTTGTTTTTTTTAGACAACACCCATTTTGACGAACCAATCAGAGACAGCGGAGGTTGCTCAATATACAATAACTTGATTGGTGATTGGTTACACACCGCGACGGTGCATACATAGTGAGAGAGAGACATGCAAAGTTGAAATAGCTTTATTTCATTTTTTTAAGGTTAATTTAGATGAGGCTACGTGCGCGCACGTAACCTCATCTAAATTAACCTTAAAAAAATGAAATAAAGCTATGTCGACTTTGCATGTCCCTCTCACTATGTATGCGCCGTCGCGGTGTGTAACCAATCACCAATCAAGTTATTGTATATTGAGTAACTTCCGCTGTCTCTGATTGGTTCGTCAAAATGGGTGTTGTCTAAAAAAAAACAAAAAACCAGTCTGGTTGAAAACGTGGAGTTTTCGTACTGCTCACTTTTTTGCAATGTGTAGGAACCAGTGGGGAATCCCCGCTCATTTGGAAAGGTGCCAAGGAACGGCAAGCAAATAGTATGTAGTATCAAAACGTGTTTAATCACATTTCTTGAATGAAGTATCTGTACTGTATATTCAAGAGGTGAAATCAATAAAGAGCTTGTTACTTACTTACAAATATTTTCATAATTTCTTGAATGAAATTTCCGTATTGTGTATCCAAGAGTATACTTCAAGAAAGAAATTGTTACTTACTGAGAATTTTTTCATAATTTCTTGAATTAAATTTCTACATCGTGTAACTAAGTGAAAATAGTTTGTGATAAAGAAAAAAAAAGTTACTTACTTGCGATTTTTTCATAATTTCTTGAATGAAGTATCTGTACTGTATATCCAAGAGGTCAAATCAAAAAGAGTTTGTTACTTACTTACAAATATTTTCATAATTTCTTAAATTAAATTTCTACATCGTGTATCTAAGTCATGAAAACAATAAAGAGTTTGTTACTTACTTAGAATTTTGTCATAATTTCTTGAACGAAATGTATTTTTGTTTATCCTGCAGGTGAATTCAAGAAAGAATTTGCTACTTACTTACAATTTTTTTCATAATTTCCTTAATGAAATTTCTGTATTGTGTATCCAAGAGGTGACTTCAAGAAAGAATTTGTTACTTACTTACAATTTTTTCATAATTTCTTGAATGAAATATCTGTATTGTATATCCAAGAGATGAAAACAATAAAGAGTTTCTTACTTACTTAAAAATAGTTTCATAATTTATTGAATGAAATTTCCGTATTGTGTATCCAAGAGTTGACTTTAAGAAAGGAATTGTTACTTACTGAGAATTTTTTTCATAATTTCTTGAATTAAATTTCTACATCGTATATCTAAGTCGTGAAAACAATAAACAGTTTGTTACTAACTTAGAATTTTGTCATAATTTCTTGAACAAAATGTCTGTTTGTTTATCAAGCAGGTGAATTCAAGACACAATTTGCTACTTACTTACAATTTTTTTCATAATTTCTTTAATGAAATTTCTGTATTGTGTATCCAAGAGGTGACTTAAAGAAAGAATTTGTTACTTACTTACAGTTTTTTCATAGTTTCTTAAATGAAGTTTCTGCATTGTATATCAAAGAGGTGACTTCAGGAAAGAGTTTGTTACTTGCTTACAATTTTTTCAGAATTTCTTAAATGAAATTTCCGTATTGTGTATCCAAGAGTTGACTTCAAGGAAGAAATTGTTACTTACTGAGAATTTTTTCATAATTTCTTGAATTAAATTTCTACACAAGAGTTGACTTCAAGAAAGAAATTGTTACTTACTGAGAATTTTTTCATAGTTTCTTGAATTAAATTTCTACATCGTGTATCTAAGTCATGAAAACAATAAAAAGTTTGTTACTTACTTGGAATTTTGTCATAATGTCTTAAATGAAATGTGTTTTTTGTTTATCCAGCAGGTGAATTCAAGAAAGAATTTGCTACTTACTTACAATTTTTTCATATCCACGAGGTGACTTCATGAAAGAGTTTGTTACTTGCTTACAATTTTTTCATAATTTCTTAAATGAAATTTCTGCATTATGTATCCATGAGGTAACTTCAAGAAAGAGTTTGTTACTTACTTAGAATTTTGTCATAATTACTTGAACGAAATGTCTTTTTGTTTATCCAGCAGATGAATTCAAGAAAGAATTTGCTACTTATTAACAATTTTTTCATAATTTCTTTAATGAAATTTCTGTATTGTGTATCCAAGAGGTGACTTCAAGAAAGAATTTGTTACTTACTTACAATTTTTTCATAGTTTCTTAAATGAAATTTCTGTATTGTGTATCCAAAAAGTGACGTCAGGAAAGAGTTTATTACTTGCTTACAATTTTTTTATAATTTCTTAAATGAAATTTCCATATTGTGTATCCAAAAGCTGACTTCAAGAAAAGTAATTGTTACTTGCTGAGAATTTTTTCATAATTTCTTGAATTAAATTTCTACACAAGAGTTGACTTCAAGAAAGAAATTGTTACTTACTGAGAATTTTTTCATAATTTCTTGAATTAAATTTCTACAACGTGTATCTAAGTCATGAAAACAATAAAGAGTTTTTTACTTACTTGGAATTTTGTCATAATGTCTTGAATGAAATGTCTTTTTTGTTTATCCAGCAGGTGAATTCAAGAAAGAATTTGCAACTTACATACAATTTTTTCATAATTTCTTTAATAAAATTTCTGTATTGTGTATCCACGAGGTGACTTCATGAAAGAGTTTGTTACTTGCTTACAATTTTTTCATAATCTCTTAAATGAAGTTTCTGCATTGTGTATCCATGAGGTAACTTCAAGAAAGAGTTTGTTACTTACTTAGAATTTTGTCATAATTTCTTGAATGAACTGTCTTTTTTATTTACCCAGGAGGCGAATTCAAGAAAGAATTTGCTACTTACAATTTTTGATAACTTCTTAAATGAAATTTCTGCATTTTGTATACATGAGGTAACTTCAAGAAATAGTTTGTTGCTTACTTAGAATTTTGTCATAATTTCTTGAATGAAATGTTTTTTTTTATTTATCCAGGAGGCGAATTCAAGAAAGAATTTGCTACTTACTTACAATTTTTGATAATTTCTTAAATGAAATTTCTGCATTGTGTATACAAGCGGTGACCTCAAGAATGAGTGAGTTACCTATTTACAATTCCTTCATAATTTCTTGAATGAAATTTCAGTATTGTGTATCCAATAGGTGAAAACCATAAAGACTTTATTACTTACTTGCGATTTTATTATGATTTCTTCAATTAAATATCTGTATTGTGTGCAGGAAGCGAGTTCAAGAAAGCTATTGTTACTTACTTACAATTTCTTCATAATTTAATGAAATGAATAAAACTATTCTAAAGAGTAAAGACGGGTTAAGCTTAAAGATATTTACTGCTTAAACGTATTAAGATATTTTTGAAAGAATTTGCTACTTACTTACAATTTTTGATAATTTCTTAAATGAAATTTCTGCATTGTGTATCCATGAGGTAACTTCAAGAAAGAGTTTGTTGCTTACTTAGAATTTCGTCATAATTTCTTGAATGAAATATCTTTTTTTTTATTTACCCAGTGAGCGAATTCAAGAAATTTTTTGATGCTTAAATGCAATTTTGATTATTCCTTAAATGAAATTTTTGCTGGGCGCAAGCACGAGGTGTCCTCAAAAATGACTGAACCGTCTATTTGCAAGTACTTCATCACGTTTTGAATGAACCATAACCACTTGGCATGCAACATGCGAAAACAGTAAAGACTTCATTAGCAAATTATGATTTTTTTATGATCTCTTGAATTAAATATCTGTATTGTGTGCAGGAAGCGAATTCAAGAAAGCTATTGTTACTTACTTACAATTTCTTCATAATTTAATGAAATGAATAAAACTATTCTAAAGAATAAAGACGGGTTAAGCTTAAAGATATTTATTGCCTAAACGTATTAACATATTTTTTGAGAAAAAAAAATACAACACCACATATTTACATAAAAATAGTACTTAGAGTTCACACTTAAACATCCAGAAGCGATGATCCCATGATATAGAATAGTTTTTTTAACCATGTCTTATGGATTTATCACGATCAGGTATGTCCTTAGGTATCCACTGCGCGAAGAACCTAACCTCGTCTTCAGGATGGTGATAACCCCCTTCAAATTTAGGACACTTAAACTCTTCTAGATTGAAAAGTGGAATCCTAGGGTCACACTTTTGAATTAAAACTTTATCAGTAGGTACATTACCCTTTACGTAGAGTGCTTCAACCCCGAAAAAGCTGCAAATTTCATTGACTTCCTCCTGAACATCTCTCAGTTCCTGACCAGTATTATTAAGTGGTGTAATCACTCTATCATAGAATTCCAGTCTGTTTAAATAAAGTAATGTAGTACTTCACAAGCTTTTATCAAACTCAAACAGATTATAGTTCACTATTCAATGATAACAGTCAATTTCTTCGCGATCCATAGACAATAATAAAAAAGCACATTCGAATATAACACCACAAGATGATTTTTTAATCCGATAAATTCGGTGTCATACAGTCCTATCATCTTGGAGGCTATTAATGTAGTTGTTAAGTAGAGAAATACTTCATCAAACTTTTATACCTTCGCTCAAGGTTGAATGGAGTTATGGCTAGTGATATGAATCCTAAAACCATCTGAATTCATTGTGGGGAGGAGTCATAAAACCTCAAGTGGGAATTTCTTAAGAAAAACACTTACATGAAAAAAAATACTAAATGTTCCATTATTACCTAAGTAGGCGCGTCAAATACGAAATACTAAAGTTAACTTCTCAAATAATAAGTCCCAGGAACTTAATGTCTACGAAAATCTAAAAAAAAAACTAGGTCTGAAAACCCAAACTGCTAAATTAACTATTCTAATTCATAATTTCAGGGACGTAAAACCAAAAATTACTAAAGTTAACTTCTTAAATAATAAACTCCGGGAGTCAAACACACACGAAAATCTAAAAAACCTAGGTCTGAAAACCCAACTTGGACTTGCAAACATCAACCCGGACATGCAAACAAAAAGAATCAATGAAATAAAATCAAAGTGAACTTTGAAAGATCAAGAGAATGTAACTGTGACAAGCTAAACCACGACAAAGCACTACTGAAATAATCCAACTCTTGCATTTCAATGAAAGAAAAACTCAATTCCTCTTAGAATTATTTAAACTAAATACTTCCCCCGCCTCTCACAGAAAGTTCAGAAAAACGCAAAAGGCTTATTTATAGTCGACTCTCGTGGAACTCAAGACCCATTTAACTCAACCCCCGTGCAACTGAACCCTCCATGTAACTGAACCCCTGTATAACCGAAACCCTGGACAAATGAACCCCCGTGTTACTGAACCCTCGTGCTACTGAACCCTCGTGCAACTCGATCCAATTTAACAAAACCCCTGTGTAACTATACCCCCTTTTACTGAACCCTCGTGCAACTGAACCCTCCATGTAACTGAACCCCTGTATAACCGAAACCCTGTACAACTGAATCTCCATGCTACTGAAACCTCGTGCAACTCAAGCCAATTTAACTAAACCTCAGTGTAACTCTACCCCCCTTAACTGACAACTCGTGCAACTGAACCCTCCATGCAACTGAATCCCTGTATAACCGAAACCCTGTACAACCAACCCTTCGTGCTACTGAGATTTATCATAGGTCACTGGGCTAATTTGGCTTTTATGTTCGCCCCATTGTTTTTGTGTGGCCTCCATTATCCCTAAAACCTCATGTAACTGAACCCCAAGCAACTGAACCCCCATGCATTTGAACCCTCTTGCCAGTGAACCCTCTTTAACTGAACCCTCATGCAAACAATTCTGAGTGTAGCCTACTATTCTTTAATTAGTAGCATTGTACATTTTGTTTAAATACTTATTTTTTCATTTTCCAGATTCAAGATTTTTATTTAACACAAATGAATAGACAAGCTGAAGTATTTAAAACGAGCCAACATAGAGCTATGATCGCAATGAATGGTACATGTAATACCTACAAAATTGACTCCCCCTCTCCCTCGCCGACCCGCCCCTGCCCCTCAGATATGGGGGAAAAAAGGGAACGTCTTTAACTGACCTCTCATGCAAACAATTCTGAGTGTAGTCTACTATTCTTTAATTAGCAGCATCGTACATTTTTTTTAAATACTTATTTTTTCATTTTCAAGATTCAAGATTTTTATTTAACACAAATGAATAGACAAGCTGAAGTATTTAAAACGAGCCAACATAGAGCTATGATCGCAATGAATGGTACTTGTTATACCTCCAAAATTGACTCCCCCGCCCCCTCGACGAGCCTCCCCTGCCCCACAGCAATGGTTGAAATAAGGGAACGTCTTTAACTGAACCCTCATGCAAACAATTCTGAGTGTAGCCTACTATTCTTTAATTAGCAGCATCGTACATTTTGTTTAAATACTTAATTTTTCATTTTCCCGATTCAAGATTTTTATTTAACACAAATGAATAGACAAGCTGAAGTATTTAAAACGATCCAACATAGAGCTACGATCGCAATGAATGGTACTTGTTATACCTTCAAAATTGACTCCCCCACCCCCTCACCTACCCTCCCCTGCCCCTCAGAAAGGGGGGAACGAAGGGAACGTTAGATACAATTTTAAATTGTCAATACTTTTCAAACGTTACTTGTGTATTATACAGACCACATCGGAGAGGTAAAGCTAGGTCAAGTCACAATGTCATTCTATATTATTTATATCCTCATTAAGGACATTCAGAGCAGAGTTACGCAAATGGAATACCTTTTTTGCAAATTGAGTTAGTTTTATGCGAATGATAACAGTTTTGTCAAATAAAGATAGCTTTACGCAAATGAAATACCATTGATAGCGCTAATAATACATGCGATACTGAACGAGTTATCAAATAGCTATAACTTACAGGTTATTAACACGTTTGGCCCGTTTTGATTGGAATTTGCATTTTTTTTGCCAGAAGAAAGAACATGGATATGTGTTTATTTTTTTTTTAAACTTTTATTTTTTCGTAACCTACTAATCAAGTTAGTGTATATGGACTAACCACCGCTCTCTCACCGTTTGACCCCCAAAAAAATGGATGCTACCTCTGAAAACCCGTCTGGTAAGGCATGTACGGTTCGTAGTAATAGGTGACTGACCCGTGGTAAGGCATATTACGCAATCACTGGTGAAAGTACTAGATAGCTTACTACTTAGATGGCAGCACAAGTGTTCGTCCAGTAACTCATGAGGCTTCCCTACTGATCAAGTCTTTTCACGACCGTAAATTGATTCCGACTAAAATGATTATTTTGCAAATTGTTTCAACATGCCGCTATCTGAATCATTTTTACGCTGAGTCTTCATTACGGCTTTTTCTGGCAATATTGTCCGTGATATTTTACTTTTACAGGCAACCCCAGTCTCCTGTGGTCAAAACCCCTATGCCTTCCCAAGGCCAGAACATAATTTGCACTTTACTGAAAAAAATATAAATGTTTTTAATTTTATAACTTTAATAAACAAAATAATACTAACATTTTGATTACTAAGTATCAGTATATGTATATTAAACTGACAATGCACATTCATTTGTATTTTTTTTCAGTAAAGTGCAAATTATTTTCTGGCCTTGGGAAGGAATAAGGGTTTTGAGCCAAACTTATGTTAATTACTGCTCTTTTTTAGTTTGACTCGGTTATTTATTGTAATTTTTTTTCGTTTTGGGTTTCATTTATTTATCGATGCTGATTTATGATAGTTCCACACTTGGTAGATTATTTTATTTTATTTTTTCTCATTTTTTGTTTAATGGAGTTCTTTACTTTTCTTTGAAAAACTTATTTTGTGGAAAAATCTTTTTTTAATTGATTTCTGTTCGTTTTATATTGACAGAGTTTATTCAGGGAAAAAGAAAATAATACTTTAAATCTTTTCGTTTTTTAAGACTTTATAGTTTGGCCTGCTATTTGTATGCTGGAGAAAAATTTTCAGCAATTTTTAACTACATAGCCTACACCCGTTTAAAAATCTGGACACAAATAGAACTGTTTAATTTAGTTTCATACCTCCTCTAGCTGACCTGAAATGGAAAACTTGATACCATTCGCAAAAAAGTCTGTTTACTTTCTTTGATAGCTTTGATACTGTTACGCTATTTTGATTTGGTTAAATTTTAAGAGCAGAAGTAGCCCCGAAGTTTGAGCATAATACCCTCAGTCGCTTTTGGGATACTGCTGAAATTCTTTATTTGGAATTAGCATTAACACGGTGCATTTTGATTTAATCTTAAGGCAAAATTTAGTTTTTAAACATAATGGAAAAATGGGAGGGTGGGCGTGGGTGGGTGGTAGTGGAAAGGGGTCTAGTTGCCCTTAATCGACTTTTCACAATTGAGAGCGGCATTAACTCTATTTACTTTCAATAGAATATGACTTTTTCGAAGTTACTACGACAACTCTTTCAATACGAAATGCCTTGTTCTAAACAACAACAACAACAAAAAAATATCACTAATGACTTTCGTCTATTAAAAAAGGTACTAGCCCTTTTAATTTCAAATCGAATGAGCCTTTTTCAAGTTTCTATGACAAAGATTTCAATAAAAACCTTATATGCCCATAGGGCATAACTTATAACACTTGCCCTGAAGACTGTGGGGGGAGTGTCCTGCTCAAAGGTATAATTTCCTGAACTTTGAACTGCGTGGACTAAAATGGCTATCTCAAAATCTTTATTGGATGTATTTGGGAAAATGGTGGGCGTGAGAGGGGCGTTAGTCGCTCTCCAATCAATTTCAACTATTAAAAAAGGCACTAGCCCTTTCAATTTCCAATTGAATGAGCCCTTTGAAGTGTCTACGCTTTCAATAACAACCTTATACGCCCCCAGGGCATAATTTACAAACCTTTCCAATTTTTAATTGAATGAACTCTTTTCGAAGTTTCTACGACAACTTCTTCGATACGAAGTGCCCTGCTCTAAAAAAAAAAATTAATAAATAATACATTGTGCCAACATTGGTCTTATATGCCCCCAGGGCATAACTTAAAACCCTAGCCCTGAGGGTTGTGGGGGAGTGTCTTCCTCTTTACTTAGTCCCCGTTTCTTGTCTCGTTCTCGAGTGTCCCCGTTCTTTACTTAGGCAGCGCGATCGCGCTGCCTATGATTTATACAACAATTTTTCTATATAAACCTTATATGCCCCCAGGGCATAACAAAAAAACCCTTGCACTGAGAGCTCTGAGACCTAAAAGACCTAATTTCCAGAACGTTCAACTACGTTGAACAAAATGGATATCTCAAAATTTTGATTGGATGTGTTTTGGAAAATGGTGGACGTGACAAGGGTATTAGTCGCTATCCAGTCACTTTCAACTATAAAAAAGGCAATAGCCCTTTCAATTTCCAATTGAATGAGCCCTTTTGAAGTTTCTACGACAACGCTTTCAATAAAAACTTTATATGCCCAGGGCATAACTTACAACCCTTGCACTGAGGGCTCTGAGGGGGCTATCATCCTCAAAGACGAAATTTCCAGAATTTTCAACTACGTTGAACAAAGTTGATATCTCAAAATTTTAATTCGATGTTTTTGGGAAAATGGTGGGCATGAGAGGGGCGTTAGTCGTTATCCAATCACTTTCAACTATTAAAAAATGCAATAGCCCTTTCAATTTCCAATTGAATGAGCCCTTTTGAAGTTTCTACGACGACGCTTTCAATAAAAACTTTATATTCCCCCAGGGCATAACTGACAACCCTTGCCCTGAAAGCTCTGGGGGGAGGGGTTGTCATCCTTAATGACCTAATTTCCAAAACTTTCAACTACGTTGAATTAAATGGCTATCTAAAAGTTTTGATTGGATGTTTTGGGGGAAAAGGTGGACGTGAGAGGGGGGTTAGTTGCCCTCAAATCACTTTCGACTATTAAAACGGGTACTAGCCCTTTGAATTTCTAATCGACTGAGCCCTTTTTCAAGTTTCTACGACAAAGATCTCAATAAAAACTTTATATGCCCCCAGGGCATAATTTATAATCCTTGCCCTGAGGTTTGTGGGGGAGTGTCCTCTTTTTTATCTGGAAATCAACTACGCTGAACAAAATGGCTATCTCAAAATTTTTATTGCATGTGTTTGTGGGAATGATGGGTGTGGGGGGGGGGCTATTTGCCCTCTATTCACTTTCGACTATTAAAAAGGGCACTAGCTCTTTGAATTTCCAATCGAATGAGCTTTTTTTGAAGTTTCTGCGACAACACCTTCTTTGAAAACCTTATATACCCCCAGGGCATAACTTAAAACCCTTGTGCTGAGAGCTGTGGGGGATTGTCCTCCTCAAAAACATATTTTCTATCTGGAAATCAACTACGCTGAATAAAATGGCTATCTCAAAATTTTGATTGGATGTGTTTGGGGAAATGATGAGCAAGGGGGGGGGCTAGTTGCCCTCCAGTCATTTTCGACTATTAAAAAGGGCACTAGCCCTTTGAATTTCCATTCGAATGAGCATTTTTTGAAGTTTCTACGACAACGCCTTATATAAAAACCTTATATGCCCCCAGGGCATAACTTAAAACCATTGCCCTGAGGGTTGTGGGGGAGTGTCCACAACCCTCAGTTAAGTTATTTTATGCCCTCTTATTTAAGTTATGCCCTGAGGGAGTGTCCACAACCCTCAGTTAAGTTATGTTATGCCCTGAATTTAAGTTATGCCCTGGGGGCATAACTTAAAACCCTTGCCCTGAGGGTTGTGGGGGAGTGTCCTTCTCAAAAACATATTTTCTATCTGGAAATCAGCTACGCTGAACAAAATGGCTATCTCAAAATTTTGATTAAATGTGTTTGGGGGAATGATGGGCCTGGGGGGAGAGGCTAGTTGCCCTCCAATCACTTTTGACTATTAAAAAAGGGCACTAACCCTTTGAAATTACAGTCTAATTAGCCTGTTTTGAAGTTTTTACGACATTGCCTTCTATAAAAACCTTATATGCCCTTAAGGCATAACTTAAAACCCTTGTCCTGAGGGCTCTGGGGGAGTATCCTCCTCAAAAACATATTTTCTATCTGGAAATCAACTACACTGAACAAAATGGATATATCAAAATTTTGATTGGATGTCTTTGGGGAACTGATGGGGGTGGGAGGGGGCTAG
The DNA here is from genome assembly GCF_049724085.1 of Artemia sp. Qi Xiang Cuo. Classification (NCBI taxonomy): domain Eukaryota; kingdom Metazoa; phylum Arthropoda; class Branchiopoda; order Anostraca; family Artemiidae; genus Artemia; species Artemia sp. Qi Xiang Cuo. The sequence goes on from NC_142803.1 coordinate 56,618,260, forward strand.
TTACCCTCCAATCACTTTCGACTATTAAAAAGGTCACTAGCCCTTTGAATTTCCAATCGAATTTTTTTGAATTTTCTACGACAACGCCTTCTATCAAAACCTTATTTGCCCCCAGGGCATAACTTAAAACCCTTGCCCTGAGGGTTGTGGGGGAGAGTCCTCCTCAAAAATATAATTTCTATCTGGAAAAAAACTCAGCTTAACAAAATGGCTATCTCAAAATTTTGATTGGATGTGTTGGGGGGAATGATGGGCGTGGGGGGGGGGCTAGTTGCCCTCCAATCACTTTCGACTATTAAATAGGGCACAAGCCACTTCAATTTCCAATCGAATGAGCCATTTTCGAAGTTTCTACGACAACTCCTTCGATACGAAGTGCCCGGGTATGGAGAAAAAAAAAGATTGTGCCCACATTGCTCTTTACTTAGGCAGTGCTAGTGCGCTGCCTATGAAAAATGGTGGGCGTGAGAGGGGCGTTAGTCGCTATCCAATCACTTTCAACTATTAAAAAGGCACTAGCCCTTTCAGTTTCCAATTGAATGAGCTCTTTTGAAGTTTCTACGACAACGCTTTCAATAAAAACGTTATATGCCCCAGGGCATAACTTACAACCCTTGTACTGAGGGCTCTGAGGGGGTTATCATCCTAAAAGACCTAATTTCCAGAACTTTCAACTACCTTGCACAAAATGGATATCTCAAAATTTGAATTCGATGTTTTTGGGAAAATTGTGGGTGTGAGAGGGGCGTTAGTCACTATCCAATTACTTTCAACTATTAAAAAAGGCACTAGCCTTTTCAATTTCCAATTGAATAAGCCCTTTTGAAGTTTCTATGACAACGCTTTCAATATAAACTTATAATGCCCCCAGGACATAACTTACAACCCTTGCCCTGAGGGCTGTGGGGAAAGGATTTGTCATCCTTAAAGACCTAAGTTCTAAATCATTCAACTACGTTGAATAAAATGGCTATCTCAAAATTTTTATTGGATGTGTTTGGGGGAAGGATTGGTTTGGGGTGGAGGGGGGCTATCTGCCCTCTAATCACTTCCGACTATTAAATAGGGCACTAGCCCTTTGAATTTCCAGTCGAATGAGCTTTTTTTGAAGTCTCTACGACAACGCTTTCTTTAAAAACCTTATATGCCCCCAGGGCATAACTTAAAACCCTTGCCCTGAGGGCTAGGGGGGAGTGTCCTCCTCAAAAACATAATTTCTATCTCGAAATAAACTACGCTGAACAACATGGCTATCTGAAAATTTTGATTGGATGTTTTGGGGGAATGATGGGCGGGGGGGGGGGGCTAGTTGCCCTCCAATCACTTTCGACGATTAAAAATGGTACTAGCTCTTTTAATTTCCAATCGAATGAGCCTGTTTTGAAGTTTCTACGACAACGCCCTCTGCAATACCATATATGCCCCCAGGGCATAACTTAAAACCCTTGCCCTGAGGGTTGTGGGGGAGTGTCCTCCTCAAAAACATATTTTCTATCTGGAAATCAGCTACGCTGAACAAAATGGCCATCTCCAAATTTTGATTGGATGTATCTGGGGGAATGATGGACGTGGGTAGGGCTAGTTGCCCTCCAATCACTTTCGACTATTGAAAAGGGCACTAGCCACTCCAATTTCCAATCGAATGAGCCGTTTTCGAAGTTCCTACGACAACTCCTTCGATACGAAGTGCCCGGGTATGGAGAAAAAAACAAAAAAAAAACAAAAAAACATTGTGCCCACATCGTTCTTTACTTAGGCAGCGCTAGCGCGCTACCTATGATTACTATCTGAAAATGAAAAGTTCGCAAAAGAAAAAAATTAGATTCTTGATGATTTGGAATCAATTTTGATATCAATAGATGTACCAAAAAATTAGCTTATTGTACTGATTCCAAATATATAATATTTTTTTAGTTTAGATTTACCCATTAGTGGGCCTGACGGAAATTTGCCGAATTTTCGAAAAAGGTGAAAAACACCCTATAAAAGTCAAAGAATTTTAATGGAAATCACGCCATCAGATTCAGCGTATCAGAGAACCCCACTGTAGAGGTTCCAAGCTCTTATCTATAAAAATGGAATTTTATAATGTTTCCCAGAAGAAGCATCAAGGATTCGTGTTTATTTTTTGTTGTTGCTTTTTCCAGGGGTGATCATATCGAACCAATGGTACTGAAATTTCGCAGGAGGGCTCGTTCAAACGAAAATTAAAAGATCTAGTGTCCTTTTTAAGTGACCTAAAAATTGGAGGACAACTAGCCCCCGTACCACTCCTTTTTTTCCTGAATGTCGCGTGATCAAATATTTGAGATAGCCATTCTGTTTAATATTGTTGAAAGGTACAATAGATATGTCCTTGGAGATGACATGACCCCTCAGAACCGTCAGAGGAAGGGCCACAAGGTATGAAATTTGTCCCTTTTTTACATATAGTATTCGTTATAGGGAAGTACACCGACATTTTCAAAGGGAGGAAGGAGATCTTCTGGGGATGGATTTTTCATGCTCAGGGAAAATTTTACATGGGGAGAATTTATCAGAATTTGTATACAGAATCTTTGCTATTTATCTTTTTTCTCTTTGTTAATCCCATTGTACATGTAGAGACACTCTGAGGGAATTCTCAGGGGGAAGTTTTTGAGCAGATTTGGAATTCTCTTGGGATCATTTTTTTTTGGGGGGGGGGGATTTTCCATAGGGAAATTATCACCAAGAGAAACTCTTCATGGAACATTTCTGGGGGATAAACTTTCCAGGGGAGGGGGGTATTTTTCAAACAGGGATATTCCCCAATGACCTTAAAAAGGATCAGAAACTAAATGAATACAAGTCTTTAGTAGGAAGGGCATAATAAATATGAAACGAACACCGTGCTGCCATCTACAATTGAGTCTAACGCTGACGGGATATACTTTATTCAATGATTATCGATCGACTCTAATAGGGTCAAGGTCAATTGATTTTTTGTTTGTCTAGGTGTAATGACACTGGGGTGAAGTTTGCACATGCGCATTAACGGAGGAGAGATGTATTGATCTAGGACAAGAGGGGGAAGTGGATTTCTAAGAAATGGATTTGCATAATCAAGGGGAATTATTGATTCACGAAAGGGAATTAATTTGTTGTTTCTAAGGGGAATTATTGTTCCACGAAATGGGAATTTATTTGTCGTTTCTAAGGGGAATTATTGGTTCAACAAAGGGGAATTTATTTGTTGTTTCTCAGGAGAATTATTGATTCAAGAAAGGGGAGTTTATTTGTTGTTTCTAAGGGGAATTATTAATTCAAGAAAGGGAAATTTATTTGTTGTTTCTAAGGGGAATTATTGATTAACGAAAGGGGAATTAGAAATGACATCACTTGTTTCCTAGGAATTACAATGGACTCTAAACAGATAAATTAATATTCTATTTTTAAATAAGGCTTCTCAGGTTATTAGACTTAGCCATAAAATTAATATTATATCGAAGCCATAATAGTGTTGCTAGGAGCAACTTAGATATGATGAGATTAACGCGGGCAAGGCTTTCCTAGGAATTTCAAATGTGACCGCGCAGGGATGACAAAACAAAAGGAAGACGCAGAAATTACGTTTAGGGCTTATTTGGGCAAAACAGTTTGAAATATTTTAGAAGATTAGTCGAGCAAAGCAGTTTGAGACATTTTAGAAGAAGATTTAGAAGATATTTGGGGTGAAAATCCGTGGTTGTTATAATACGCAAGTTCCATTTGAACAGTGTTGTGAGGTCCCCTACCCTAACCCCAAAGGGCCCCCCCACCCCAACCCCAAAGGGTTCCAACACCCCACCCCAATTGGCCCCAAAGGCCCTCCGGGCTCCCAAATGCCCCCGGGTCCCAAAAGGCCCCCCCGGCCCCTCAAATTCCCCTGGGCCCCCAAATGTCCCCCCCACCCCAAATACCCCCCGGACCCACAAATGCCTCCCGGGCCCCAAAAGGCCCCCGGGCCCCAAAGGCCCCCCCGGCCCCTCAAATTCCCCTGGGCCCCCCAACTTTTTTGCCCCCCATTTTTTTAATACTTTTTATTTGCGCATTTGAGACACAAAAGGGCCCCACCCCCCCCACTTTTGGCTCCCCATCCCACCATTAGTGTTTTGTCGTGGTTTACCTTGTCACAGTTACATTCTCTTGATGTTTCAAAGTTCATTTCGGATTTCTTTCGTTGAAATGCAAGCGTTGGAATATTTCAGTAGTGTTTTGTCGTGGTTTACCTTGTCACAGTTACATTCTCATGATTTGAAAAGTTCATTTTGGATTTCTTTCGTTGAAATGTAAGAGCTGGAATATTTCAGTAGTGTTTTGTCGTGGTTTACCTTGTCACACTTACGTTCTCTTGATTTTTCAAAGTTCATTTTGGATTTCTTTCGTTGAAATGCAAGAGTCGGAATATTTCAGTAGTGTTTTGTCGTGGTTTACCTTGTCACACTTACATTCTCTTGATTTTTCAAAGTTTATTTTTAATTTCTTTCGTTGAAATGCAAGAGTTGGAATATTTCAGTAGTGTTTTGTCGTTGTTTAACGTGTCACAGTTACATTCTCTTGATGTTTCAAAGTTCATTTTGGATTTCTTTCGTTGACATGCAAGAGTTGGAATATTTCAGTAGTGTTTTGTCGTGGTTTACCTTGTCACAGTTACACTAACTTGATTTTTCAAAGTTCATTTTGAATTTCTTTCTTTGAAATGCAAGAGTTGGAATATTTCAGTAGTGTTTTTTCGTGGTTTACCTTGTTACAATTGCATTCTCTTGATTTTTCAAAGTTCATTTTGAATTTCTTTCATTGCAATGCAAGAGTTGGAATATTTCAGTAGTGTTTTATCATGGTTAACCTTGTCACAGTTACATTCTCGTGATTTTTCAAAGTTCATTTTGGATTTCTTTGATGGAAATGCTAGAGTTGGAACATTTCAGTAGTTTTTTGTCGTCGTTTAACTTTCCATACTTACATTATCTTGATTTTTCAAAGATCATTTTTAATTTTTTTCTCTGAAATGAAAGAGTTGGAATATTCCAGTAGAGTTTTGTTGTGGTTTAACTTTTAACAGTTACATTATCTTTATTTTTAAAAGATCATTTTTTATATCTTTCATTGAAATTCAAGAGTTGGAATATTTCAGTAGTGTTTGTCGTGGTTTACCTTGTCACAGTTACATTCTCTTGATGTTTTAAAGTTCATTTTGGATTTCTTTCGTTGAAATGCAAGAGTTGGAATATTTCAGTAGTATTTTGTCGTGGTTTACCTTATCACAGTTACATTCTCTTGATTTTTCAAAGTTCATTTTGAATTTCTTTCTTTGAAATACAAGAGTTGGAATATTTCAGTAGTGTTTTGTCGTGGTTTACCTTGTCACAATTACATTCTCTTGATTTTTCAAAGTTCATTTTGGATTTCTTTCGTTGAAATGCAAGAGTTTTATTTCAGTATTGTTTTGTTATGGTTTACCTTGTCACAGTTACATTCTCTTGATTTTTCAAAGTTCATTTTGGATTTCTTTCGTTGAAATGCAAGAGCTGGAATATTTCAGAAGTGTTTTTTCGTGGTTTACCTTGTCACACTTACATTCTCTTGATTTTTCAAAGTTCATTTTGGATTTCTTTTGTTGAAATGCAAGAGTTGGAATATTTCAGTAATTTTTTCTCGTGGTTTACCTTGTCAAACTTACATTCTCTTGATTTTTCAAAGTTCATTTTGGATTTATTTCGTTGAAATACAAGAGTTAAAATATTTCAGTAGTGATTTGTTATGGTTTATCTTGTCGCAGTTACATTCTCTTGATTTTTAAAAGTTCATTTTTGAATTCTTTCGTTAAAATGCAAGAGTTGGAATATTTCAGTAGTGTTTTTTTATGGTTTACCTTGTGACAGTTACATTTACAGTTGGCACAAGTTCATTTTTGGATTTCTTTGGTTGAAATGCAAGAGTTGGAATATTTCAGTAGTGTTTTGTTATTGTTTACCTTGTCACACTTAGATTCTCATGATTTTTCAAAGTTCATTTTGGATTTCTTTCGTTAAATAAAGAGTAGGAGTATTTCAGTAGTGTTTTGTTTTGGTTTACCTTGTCAGAGTTACATTCTCTTGACTTTTCAAAGTTCATTTTGGATTTCTTTCGTTGAAATGCAAGAGTTGGAATGTTTCAGTAGTGTTTTGTCGTGGTTTACCTTGTCATACTTACATTCTCTTGATTTTTTCAAAGTACATTTTGGAATTTCTTTCGTTGAAATGCAAGAGTTGGAATATTTCAGTAGTGTTTTGTTATGGTTGTACCTTGTCACAGCTACATTCTCTTGATTTTTCAAAGTTCATATTGGATTTATTTTATTGAAATACAAGAGTTGGAATATTTCAGTAGTGTTTTGTCGTGGTTTACCTTGTCACAGTTACATTCTCTTGATTTTTCAAAAATCATTTTGGATTTCTTTAATTGAAATACAAGAGTTGGAATATTTCAGTAGTGTTTTGTTGTGGTTTACCTTGTCACAGTTACATTCTCTTGATTATTCAAAGTTCATTTGGAATTTCTTTCGTTGAAATGCAAGAGTTGGAATGTTTCAGTAGTGTTTTGCTATGGTTTACCTTGTCACAGTTACATTCTCTTGATTTTTCAAAGTTCATTTTGGATTTCTTTCGTTGAAATCCAAGAGTTGGAATATTTCGTTTTGTTGTGGTTTACCTTGTCACACTTACATTTTCTTGATTTTTTAAATTTAGTTTTGGATTTCTTTCCTTGAAAAGCAAGATTTGGAATATTTCAGTAGTGTTTTGTAGTGGTTTAACTTGTCACAGTTACATTCTCTTGATTTTTCAGAGTTAATTTTGAATTTCTTTCGTTGAAATTTAAGAGTTGGAATATTTCAGTAGTGTTTTGTAGTGCTTTACCTTGTCACAGTTACATTCTCTTGATTTTTCAAAGTTCATTTTGGATTTCTTTCGTTGAAATGCAAGAGTTGGAATATTTCAGTAGCGTCTTGTCGTGGTTTACCTTGTCACACTTACATTCTCTTGATTTTTCAAAGTTAATTTTGGATTTCTTTCATTGAAATGCAATATTTGGAATATTTCAGTAGTGTTTTGTTGTGCTTTACCTTGTCACAATTACATTCTCTTGATCTTTCAAAGTTCATTTTGGATTTCTTTCATTGAAATGCAAGAGTTGGAATATTTCAGTAATGTTTTGTCGTGGTTTACCTTGTCAAACTTACATTCTCTTGATTTTTCAATCATCATTTTGGATTTCTTTCGTTGAAATGCAAGAGTTGGAATATTTCAGTAGTGTTTTGTTGTGGTTTACCTTGTCACGGTTACATTTTCTTGATTTTTCAAAGTTCATTTTGGATTTCTTTCGTTGAAATGCAAGAGTTGGAATACTTCAGTAGTGTTTTGTCGTGATTTACCTTGTCACAGTTACATTCTCTTGATTTTTCAAAGTTCATTTTTGATTTCTTTCGTTGAAATGCAAGAGTTGGAATATTTCAGTAGTGTTTTGTCGTGATTTACCTTGTCACAGTTACATTCTCTTGATTTTTCAAAATTCATTTTGGATTTCTTTCGTTGAAATGCAAGAGTTGGAATACTTCAGTAGTGTTTTGTCGTGATTTACCTTGTCACACTTACATTCTCTTGATTTTTCAAAGTTCATTTTGGATTTCTTTCATTGAAATGCCAAAGTTGGAATATTTCAGTAGTGTTTTGTCGTGGTTTACCTTGTCACAGCTACATTCTCTTGATTTTTCAAAGTTCATTTTGGATTTATTTTATTGAAATACAAGAGTTGGAATATTTCAGTAGTGTTTTGTCGTGGTTTACCTTGTCACAGTTACATTCTCTTGATTTTTCAAAAATCATTTTGGATTTCTTTAATTGAAATACAAGAGTTGGAATATTTCAGTAGTGTTTTGTTGTGGTTTACCTTGTCACAGTTACATTCTCTTGATTATTCAAAGTTCATTTGGAATTTCTTTCTTTGAAATGCAAGAGTTGGAATGTTTCAGTAGTGTTTTGCTATGGTTTACATTGTCACAGTTACATTCTCTTGATTTTTCAAAGTTCATGTTGGATTTCTTTAGTTGAAATCCAAGAGTTGGAATATTTCAGTAGTGTTTTATCGTGGTTTACCTTGTCACAGTTAAATTCTCTTGATTTTTCAAAGTTCATTTTGGATTTCTTTCCTTGAAATGCAAGAGTTGGAATATTTCAGTAGTGTTTTGTCGTGGTCTACCTTGTCACAGTTACATTGTCTTGATTTTTCAAAGATCATTTTGGATTTCTTTCATTGAAATGCAAGAGTTGGAATATTTCATTAGTGTTTTGTAGTGCTTTACCTTGTCACAGTTACATTCTCTTGATTTTTCAAAGTTCATTTTCAATTTCTTTCGTTGAAATGCAAGAGTTGGAATATTTCAGTAGCGTTTTGTCGTGGTTTACCTTGTCACGGTTACATTCTCTTGATTTTTCAAAGTTAATTTTGGATTTCTTTCATTGAAATGCAAGAGTTGGAATATTTCAGTAGTGTTTTGTAGTGCTTTACCTTGTCACAGTTACATTCTCTTGATCTTTCAAAGTTCATTTTGGATTTCTTTCATTGTAATGCCAGAGTTGGAATAGTTCAGTAGTGTTTTGTCGTGGTTTACCTTGACAAACTTACAATCTTTTGATTTTTCAAAGTTTAGTTTTGATTTCTTTTCTTGCAATGTAACAGTTTGAATATTTTAGTAGTGGTTTGTCGTGGTTTACCTTGACCCTGTTACATTCTCTTGATGTTTCAAACTTCATTTTGGATTTTTTTCGTTGAAATGTAAGAGTTGGAATATTTCAGTAGTGTTTTGTCGTTGTTTACCGTGTCACAGTTACATTCTCTTGATTTTTCAAAGTTCATTTTGGATTTCTTTCGTTGAAATGCAAGAGTTGGAGTACTTCAGTAGTTTCTTGTCATGCCTTACCATGTCAGTCTTACATTCCCTTTATGTTTAAAAGTTTATTTCGAATTTCTTTCGTTGAAATGCAAGACTTAGAATATTTCGTTAGTATTTTGTCGTGGTTAACCTTAACATAGCTACTTTCTCATTATTTTTAAAAATTCATTTTGAATTTCTTTCATTGAAATGCAAGAGTTGGAGTATTTCAGTAGTGTTTTGTCGTGGTTTACCTTGTCACAATTACATTCTCTTGATTTTTCAAAGTTCATTTTGGATTTCTTTCGTTGAAATGCAAGAGTTGGAATATTTCAGTATTATTTTGTTATGGTTTTCCTTGTCACAGTTACATTCTCTTGATTTTTCAATGTTCATTTGGGATTTCTTTCGTTGAAATGCAAGAGTTGGAATATTTTAGTAGTGTTTTTTCGTGGTTTACCTTGTCACACTTACATTCTCTTGATTTTTCAAAGATCATTTTGGATTTCTTTCGTTGAAATGCAAGAGTTGGAATATTTCAGTAGTGTTTTGTTGTGGTTTACCTTGTCACAATTACATTCTTTTGATTTTTCAAAGTTCATTTTGGATTTCTTTCGTTGAAATACAAGAGTTAAAATATTTCAGTAGTGATTTGTTATGGTTTATCTTGTCGCAGTTACATTCTCTTGATTTTTCAAAGTTCAATTTTGAATTTATTTCGTTAAAATGCAAAAGTTAGAATATTTCAGTAGCGTTTTGTTATGGTTTACCTTGTCACAGTTACATTTACAGTTGTCACAAGTTCATTTTTGGATTTCTTTGGTTGAAATGCAAGAGTTGGAATATTTCAGTAGTGCTTTGTTATGGTTTACCTTGTCACACTTAGATTCTCATGATTTTTCAAAGTTCATTTTGGATTTCTTTCGTTAAAATGCAAGATTAGGAGTATTTCAGTAGTGTTTTGTTTTGGTTTACCTTGTCACAGTTACATTCTCTTGATTTTTCAAAGTTCATTTTGGATTTCTTTCGTTGAAATCCAAGAGTTGGAATATTTCAGTAGTGTTTTGCCGTGGTTTACCTTGTCATACTTACATTCTCTTGATTTTTTCAAAGTACATTTTGGAATTTCTTTCATTGAAATGCAAGAGTTGGAATATTTATGTAGCGTTTTGTCATGGTTTATCTTGTCACAGTTACATTCTCTTGATTTTTTAAAGTTTATTTTTGATTTCTTTCGTTGAAATGCAAGAGTTGGAATATTTCAGTAGTGTTTTGTCGTGGTTTACCTTGTCACAGTTACATTCTCTTGATTTTTCAAAAATCATTTTGGATTTCTTTCGTTGAAATGCAAGAGTTGGAATATTGCAGTAATGTTTTGTCATGGTTTACCTTGTCATAGTTATATTCTCTTGATTTTTCAAAGTTCATTTTGGATTTCTTTCGTTGAAATGCATGAGTTGGAATATTTCAGTAGTGTTTTGTTGTGGTTTACCTTGTCACAGTTACATTCTCTTGATTTTTCAAAAATCATTTTGGATTTCTTTCGTTGAAATGCAAGAGTTGGAATATTGCAGTAGTGTTTTGTTATGGTTTACCTTGTCACAGTTACATTCTTTTGATTTTTTAAAGTTCATTTTGGAATTTCTTTCGTTGAAATGCAAGAGTTGGAATATTTCAGTAGTGTTTTGTTATGGTTTACCTTGTCACAGTTACATTCTCTTGATTTTTTAAAGTTTATTTTTGATTTCTTTAGTTGAAATGCAAGAGTTGTAATATTTTATTAGTTTTTTTTCGTGGCTTACTTTTTCTCTGTAACATTTTTTTGATGTTTCAAAGTTCATTTTGTATTTCTTTCTTTGAAATGCAAGAGTTGGAATATTTCAGTTGTGTTTGTTTATGCTTTACCATGTTACAGTTAAATTTTCTTAATTTTTCAAAGTTTATTTTGGATTTCTTTTGTTGAAATTCAAGAGTTGGAATATTTCAGTAGGGTTTTGTCGTGGTTTACCTTGTCACAGTTACATTCTCTTGATGTTTCAAAGTTCATTTTGGATTTCTTTCATTGAAATGCAAGAGTTTTAATATTTCAGTAGTGTTTTGTTGTGGTTTACCTTGTCACAGTTACATTCTCTTGATTATTCAAAGTTCATTTGGAATTTCTTTCGTTGAAATGCAAGAGTTGGAATGTTTCAGTAGTGTTTTGCTATGGTTTACCTTGTCACAGTTACATTCTCTTGATTTTTCAAAGTTCATTTTGGATTTCTTTCGTTAAAATGCAAGATTAGGAGTATTTCAGTAGTGTTTTGTTTTGGTTTACCTTGTCACAGTTACATTCTCTTGATTTTTCAAAGTTCATTTTGGATTTCTTTCGTTGAAATCCAAGAGTTGGAATATTTCAGTAGTGTTTTATTGTGGTTTACCTTGTCACAGTTACATTTTCTTGATTTTTTAAAGTTCATTTATGATTTCTTTCGTTGAAATGAAAGAGTTGGAATGTTTCAGTAGTTTTATGTTATGGTTTACCTTGTCACAGTTACATTCTCTTGATTATTCAAAGTTAATTTGGAATTTCTTTCATTGAAATGCAAGAGTTGGAATATTTCAGTAGTGTTTTGTTATGGTTTACCTTGTCACACTTAGATTCTCATGATTTTTCAAAGTTCATTTTGGATTTCTTTCGTTAAAATGCAAGATTAGGAGTATTTCAGTAGTGTTTTGTTATGGTTTTCCTTGTCACAGTTACATTCTCTTGATTTTTCAATGTTCATTTGGGATTTCTTTCGTTGAAATGCAAGAGTTGGAATATTTCAGTAGTGTTTTTTCGTGGTTTACCTTGTCACACTTACATTCTCTTGATTTTTCAAAGATCATTTTGGATTTCTTTCATTGAAATGCAAGAGTTGGAATATTTCAGTAGTGTTTTGCAGTGCTTTACCTTGTCACAGTTACATTCTATTGATTTTTCAAAGTTCATTTTGGATTTCTTTCGTTGAAATGCAAGAGTTGGAATATTTCAGTAGTGTTTTGTGATGGTTTACCGCGTCACAGTTACATTCTCTTGATTTTTCAAAGTTAATTTTGGATTTCTTTCATTGAAATGCAAGATTTGGAATATTTCAGTAGTGTTTTGTTGTGCTTTACCTTGTCACACTTACATTCTCTTGATCTTTCAAAGTTCATTTTGGATTTCTTTCATTGAAATGAAAGAGTTGGAATATTTCAGTAATGTTTTGTCGTGGTTTACCTTGTCAAACTTACATTCTCTTGATTTTTCAAAGTTCATTTTGGATTTCTTTCGTTGAAATGCAAGAGTTGGAATATTTCAGTAGTGTTTTGTTGTGGTTTACCTTGTCACGGTTACATTCTCTTGATTTTTCAAAGTTCATTTTGGATTTCTTTCGTTGAAATGCAAGAGTTGGAATACTTCAGTAGTGTTTTGTGTGAGAAATACTGCAGACTCTTCAAAGCTCTACACCATGGGACGGAGAGCTGTGTTCAAGTGAACGGCCGCCGCAGCCCGTTCTTCCAAATCACGACAGGAGTGCGCCAAGGATGTGCAGCTGCCCCAGAGCTCTTCAATGTCATCATAGACTGGGTTATGACAAGGACTACTTCACGTCTCAGCTTTGGACTCAAGTTTGGAGATCGTGTCATTACAGATGCTGATTTTGACGATGACTTGGCCATTCTGGCGGACTCCATGGAGCAGTTGCTGGAAGCGCTTCGAATCCTACGAGTAGAGGCTGCAAAAGTGGGACTGCAGATAAACTGGACTAAAACGAAAATTATGGCCATTGACCTATCCTCTCCTGCTGCCAATCCTTCAGTTAGCCTGGATAGCACCACTAGCATCGAAGTTGTCCAAAGGTTCACCTACCTGGGCTCCATAATTTCTTCAGATGGCTCGCTTTTTTCTCAACTTCAAGCAAGAATATCTAAAGTGTCTTATACCATGGGCAGAGTGAAACATCACCTCTGGTAAAAACCAAATATCAATTGTACAGTAAATCGGTGGATTCTCAATGTCCCTAATAGTACTGCAATGCTTCATGAAGCAGAAACGCGGCAAGTTTTAGGCCCAACCCTCACGACGCTTTATTTCTTTCAGACGAACACCCTGAGGAGGATCGAAGGTCTACGATGGTTCCACTTTGTCAGCAATGAGAAGCTGCTGCAGCTCACCAAGCAGTCTCGGTTTTCGACCCAAGCAGCCGAGCGAACACTACGATGGTTCGGACACCTACTTCGAATGCCTCCACACATACCTGCGAAAACGATCCATGACTTCGACCCTGTCAAAGCCGGTTGGAAGGGACCTCGCGGCCGACCGAAGAAACGATGGTCTGACAGCCTGTCTGAGCTCATGGCGATGGGAGACATCAGGCTGAGCGAAGAGCAAACGCTTGCGATGGACCGAAGTGGATGGAGGAGGCAGACGTCACTCTCTACGCCGAGCAGCGCCCGGCAGGAGACATAAGTCAAAGTAAGTCAAGTTTTGTCGTGGTCTACCTTGTCACAGTTACATTCTCTTGATTTTTCAAAGTTCATTTTGGATTTCTTTTGTTGAAATGCAAGAGTTGGAATATTTCAGTAGTGTTTTGTTATGGTTTACCTTGTCACAGTTACATTCTCTTGATTTTTCAAAGTTCATTTTGGATTTCTTTCGTTGAAATGCGAGAGTTGGAATATTTGAGTAGTGTTTTGTCGTAATTTACCTTGTCACAGTTACATTCTCTTGATTTTTCAAAGTTCATTCTGGATTTTTTCGTTGAAATGCAAGAGTTGGAATATTTCAGTAGTGTTTTGTCATGGTTTACCTTGTCAGAGTTACATTCTCTTGATTTTTCAAAGTTCATTTTTGGATTTCTTTCGTTGAAATGCAAGAGTTGGAATATTTCACTAGTGTTTTGAATCTGGGCTGGTTTTTTGCAAGTCCAAGAATTTGTCTTTGTTGGTTTGAATGTCTAAAGTGCATGTCTTTCTCTGTTTCTATGTCTGAATCTATTTGTTTACATGTCTGGGTTGGTGTTTGGTTAGGTTAGGTTATCTAAGTTAGGTTAGCTAGTAAACATTTCTCTATGTTTAAGTTAGGTTAGCTTATCATGAGCGCTCAAGATAAGCTACCCTAACATAACCTAACTTAAACATGGAGAAATGTTCCAACTCTTGGCATTCAATGAAAGAAATCCAAAATGAACTTTGAGCAATTAAGAGAATGTAATTGTGAAAAGGTAAACCACGACAAAACACTACTGAAATATTCCAACTCTTGCATTTCAACGAAAGAAATTCAAAATGAACTTTGAAAAATCATGAGAATATAACTGTGACGAAGTAAACCACGACAAAACACTACTGAAATATTCCAACTCTTGCATTTCAACGAAAGACATCCAAAATGAACTTTTAAAAATTAAGAGAATGTAACTGTGACAAGATAAACCACGACAAAACACTACTGAAATATTCCAACTCTTGCATTTCAATGAAAGTTATCCAAAATTAACATTGAAAAATCAAGAGAATGTAACTGCGACATGGTAAACCACAACAAAACAATAATGGTGGGATGGGGAGCCAAAAGTTGGGGGGATGGGGCCTTCTGTGTCTCAAATGCGCTAATAAAAAAGTATTAAAAAATGAGGGGCAAAAAATTTGGGGGGCCCTTTGGGGCCCTAGGGGTGCCGGGGGGCTCTTTGGGGGTCCGGGGGCATTTGGGGTTCTGGGGTTATTTGGGGGTCCTGGGGGCATTTAGGGGGCCGGGGGCATTTGGAGGCCCGAAGGGTCTTTGGGGAGCATTGGGGTTGGGGGGGGGGGTGGAACTCTTTGGGGTTGGGATAGGGGGCCCTTTGAAGTTGGGGTATGGGACGTCACAACACTGTTCAAATGGGACTTGCGTATTATAACGACCACGGAGTTTCACCCCAAATCATCTTCTAAATCATCTTCTAAAATCAGCTTCTAAAAATTCTCAAACTGTTTCGCCCAAATCATCTTCTAAAATGTCTCAAGCTGTTTTGCCCAAATAATCCCTAAACTTAATTTCTGCGTGTTCCTTTTGTTTTGGCATCCGTGCGCTGTCACATTTGACATTCTTAGGAAACCCTTTCCCGCGTTAATCTCTTCATCTCTAAGGTGTTCCTAGCTACACTATTGTGGCTTCGATAGAATATTAATTTTATCGCTAAGTCTAAGGACCTGAGAAGCCATATTTAAAAAATAGAATATTAATTTATCTCTTTAGAGTCCCGTATAATTCCTAGGAAACAAGTGATGTCATTTCTAATTCCCATTTCGTGAATCAATGATTCCACGTAGAAACAACAAATAAATTCCCCTTTCTTGAATCAATAATTCCCCTTAGAAACAACAAATAAATTCCCCTTTTGTGGATCAATAATTCCCCTTAGAAACAACAAATAAATTCCCCTTTCTTGGATCAATAATTCCTCTTAGAAACAACAAATTAATTCCCCTTTCGTGAATCAATAATTCCCCTCGATTATGTAAATCATTTTCTTGGAAATCCACTTCCCCCTCTTGTCCTAGATCAATGCATCTCTCCCCCGTTAATGCGCATGTGCAAACGTCACCCCAGTGTCATTACACCTAGACAAACAACAAATCAATTGACCTTGACCCTATTAGACTCGATCGATAATCCTTGAATAAATTATATCCCGTCAGCGTTAGACTCAATTGTAGATGGCAGCATTCTGTTCGTTTCATATTCATTATGCCCTTCCTACTGTCTTTCTTCAAATAAAAGTATGGTAAGGAGTATTTTTCAGGTAGAACCGTAAGCAAAAAATTTTCTGGGAAGGATTCGCAGCAGGAATGGAATTGTCCGGGGGTAATTTCGCGATGGGAGAATTTCACATTGGAGGAACTTTATATAGAGGAATTTTTCCTGGGGAAATTTCCCACAGAGGGCGTTAATTTCCTGGGATTATCTGAAAAACGATCAGAAATAAATGCAAAAACTAGGTTTTTCTACCTTAAGTAAGGAGTGACATTAAAACTTAAACGGTACAACAATTATTCCGTATATGACGGGGGCTACTCCCTCCTCAATTCCCCCCTCTCTACGCTAATGTTTGACCTTTTGTCTAATTTTTTTTCAAGAACGATTCTTGAAACACAAGTGCCGTGCCACCCTTGGAGTAAGCCCCCCTCCACCATTAGTGGAGAGGGGTGGATTCACCCCCTCCTTACACGTATTCTTTTCCCTAGATGCATCCAACAAAAATTTTGAGATAAAAATTTTGTTAAATGGTCCAAAGAACCCATAAGAGCCTTGGGACAAGGGTTGTAAGCTATGCCCCAGGGACATATAAGGTTCTTATGAAATGGATAGTCGTATAAAATTGAGATGGGGCCCATTTGATTGAAGTTTAGTACCCTTTATAAGAGTTAAAAGTGATTTGAGGGCAACCAGCCCCCACGCCTATCAGTTCCGAAAACCAGCATCCAGTCAGAATTTGTAGACATCTATTTTGTTCAGCATTGTTCAAAGGTCCTGTAATTATGCCTTTGGGGATGTCAACCCCCTAATTAAAGGGCAACCCCGCTTATCTAGCGCTCCGCAACGTCGCCTGACTCCAGGATTGTACCTTATGACATGCGCAAGAAACACTCTGATTGGCAAAAAGCTACCAAAAGAAGTAAAAAGGCTGACTCTCATGCCGACCATGCTTGTCAAGCGGAACCCTTTTAGGAAGATGAGCCTTAAGCTCCGACAATTATTTTTTTACTGTTTACATGTTTTAGGACCTTTGTGCTTTCGCACTAGTTCATTTTTTATGGATGAACTAAATGAATCTTTTTCGTTTTCATTATATTCTATGTTAACTGATCACCTTTAACGAGGTTTACAAGTCGTGATAAAACTAGTTTCTGAGATTTCGAGATGGACATATTATGGACATATTATAGACAAAATATGAGTAGAGAGGGGGGTGCTACTCCGGGACGAACCACGTGGTTTATGGTTTTTGTCAGTGAGAATGAAAAAACAGTATTTTTCTCACTTGAAAAACAGGAATTTTCTCACATTTATGTCTGTTTTCATGGATGGCTATGTGTGTTGGTCGATTTATTTGATGTTTTTCATGGATGGTTAGGGATGATTTATGGTTTTTGTCAGTGAGAATGAAAAAAAAGTATATTTCTCACTTGAAAAACAGGAATTTTGTCACATTTATGTCTGTTTTCATGGATGGTTATGTGTGTTGGTCGATTTATTTGATGTTTTTCATGGATGGTTATGGATGATTTATGGTTTTTGTCAGTGAGAATGAAAAAAAAAGTATTTTTCTAACTTGAAAAACATGAATTTTGTCACATTTATGTCTGTTTTCATGGATGGTTATGTGTATTGGTCGAGTTATTTGATGTTTTTAATGGATGGTTATGGATGATTTATGGATTTTGTCAGTGAGAATTTGAAAAACAGGAACTTTCTCACATTTATTTCTGTTTTTATGGTTTTTGTCAGTGAGAATGGAAAAACAGGAACTTTCTCACTTTAATGGATTATTCAGTCTAATGGGCCCAGGTCAATGACACTTCCTTCATGTTGTTGCTCTAGGCAAATGTTATGAGTTTCTCGGAAACAGTTAGATCACGTGTTTCCTTCTCAGCCAATCAGAGGGCTTGTTTACATAGTAGCGGCGGAGTGAATATAAAGAAAGGATTTTTGTTATAGTTTTATTAGTCTCTGAATAGAATTCAAAGAACTAAGAAGAACAGTTTTGACTTTACTCATTTGGATATATATTTGATTTGATGACGAGTGGAATGTTTACCCTATTAGAAGTTGATAGTGGAGTTAATGATAAAAGTACAAGAGCACCAAACATTGCGGTGGAAATTAAGAAAGGATCGCGGCTTCGTCTGGAATGGGATGCAGTATATGCAAGATATGAGATATCCATGAGCAAATTTAAAATGGAGGATCGATTATGTTTGACCGCAAAAGTTGATATAGCACTCGTGAATAGACTTCAACGTGATTTAAGCTCTTTAGAGAATCAAAGGTACGACAATTATCACCATTACTAATTGTGAATGCTTAGTATTATTGATGCTGTAATTATTCAATAAATTGTTTCGAAATCGAAAATGTTCATTTTCTTTTCTGGTCAGTCTAGTGAGCAGTAGGAGTGAAAGGACTGATAAATTACTACAGTTGAGGAAGAGAAACTTAGATCTAATCTAATGTTTATGAAAAAACATTTGATTTTGGATGATGATTTTCTCGAGTTATCTCTTCAACACAAGATATTCTCTTGTCAAGAAACACTTTACGATATTATGAGGAGTGATTCTCCCCCATTGAACTATTGTATGAAACTTTTAAAATGTGATTCAAATGCTTATACTCAATTTATTGATATATTAATTGGAACAAAGCAGAATCATATTGTGGATATACTTTTGAAAACATTGCCAATGGATTCAATGTAGATGGCTCCCCCGTCATTCGAAAGCGGTAACGTTACAGAGCTACTCCACTTTCCGTTCCTACACTTTGAATTTATCGACCGAAGACGATCAGTTTCATTTTAACTGTGAGTGAGTTGACATCAGAAACCAAAAAATGTTCTATATATGCCCAATGTGCATGTAAACTCTTGGCAGTTGGACTCAGTGTGAGAATTGTACAATTATTGATGACTATAGTGAAAAGCATGTAAGTGAAATTATGTAATCCATGTAAATTACATAGAGACTATGCATCGCAAATTAAAGGATTTAATTCATGTCTTGAAGAGGTTTGTGACTCTCACCCTAGAGGGCACCTGTGCTCCAATTGTCACTATGATAAATTTGATCAGTGTGAGAATACTTACCCCTCTATGATTGGAAAGAATCCTAAACGTGATTTTAGTTTATTTATACGAGATTGGTATAATCGTGGATTTAAATTATTCTGGGAAGAGGAATCTGGTCTACGATTCAACTGTTGGGCTAACAAGACAATTTGGTTTCTACTTCATCGTTGTGACGACACTGCCTACTACGACTATAAACCAAATGATTTTTATTTGGCGGTTACTGAATGTGATTCACCATTTGAAAACACTGTATGTGATATTGCTTCAAATAGACAGATTGAAACTCTTGAATTTCATAATATGAATGCAAATAGTATCATTGACTATACAAAAAGATATGACAAGAGTGAAGTTACATTGTCCTGTAGAAAATGTGACCCTGACTTTGCAGTCAATCAAGATCAATATACAGTGAATCCAAATGATTTAACGGCATTAGTGGTTCACGACAGTTGTTCATACATCGAAGAAAAAATCTAAAGTGAAGATTTAAAGACATTGTTGTATATATATGCATTTTATTAATAAACAAATTCACAAACATTTTTTAAGCACTTTACTCTTAGGGCACTGAAATCAATACTATATAGGTCTGAGAGGATATTTTCTACTAGAAAGTCTTTCAGACGTGGATTGTCACCATAAATGTGGAGAAACAGCTTGTAAGTATAACCACGGCATCGGAACACAAAATATAGTCGCGGGAGGAAGCCACAGCTTTTAGTCGTTAGATCTTGCACCCTCTTTCGATTTTGAATAATAGTTTTCCTACTGCTTTCAATATAGTTGCTGATGTGAGGTGTGTAGAATTTATGGGGTAGACCAAGAGGATCAAAAAATTCAATCGTCTTCGTTGTTTGATAGATGCACACCCAATGACCCGTCAGCACAGTCGATGGACTGCTATTAACAATAATCAAGGTATTGTTCGCGCTTTGAATTTTTCCAAGATAGTACGAGGGTGGACAATAGGATTTGAACTGGGACATGTAGGGGTCCATATTAAATACATTGATTATTTGACTGGTGTTCATGGAGCCAAGTCTAGTAGAACACTGCCTTCGGGAGTGATTTCCCAAAAGGTTTCATATTGATTTAGTGAGATTAGTGCAATACTCTCAGCCAAGGGGTTGGCAAATGTACACTCTAAACGCACAGTCCCCGTACGTACTATACTCATATCCTGTGTGCCAGACAAATCCAATACAATGATACCATGTGTTTTAGCAAACATATCTTCGGTTATACCATTTTCAAATAGTTGAGAATCATGATCTAGGGTTTGCATGGTCAACTCATACAATGTTCTATAGGATCTATTAAAAGATAGATTGTAGAGTGGGATGCAGTTTACTTTGCACACAAGAGATGAAAGTCCAAACATCTCGAATTTATGTGGGCATCCAGTCCACGATCCTATTGCACTGGCGCTTTATAAAAATGCCAAAGCAAGTTTCGAGGGGATTTCACCATTGATAAAGGATGAATCGCTATAGCTACGAGAGCCAGTGGCAATGTGACGTTGATTGGTGATTGTATGAGGAACAAGTAGTTTAATATTGTTACCATTGGCTCTCAGTTTTTCCACTGCCAAAGCAACAGAACTCATAACCTGTTGTTTGCGTACATGTAGTATTGCTGAGATGAAAGAAAGAATCACATCGGAATTGGCAACAAATTCTTTTCTCTAAATGACAGTGGCGGATACACGTGTCAATTTTATATCCACTCTGATACTGGATGGCATCCCGGGGGTTACCTTAAATATTCAGACATATATTTTTCCAACTATATGGATTTCACTAGTTGTAGGAATTTTAAGTGCATCTGTACTATCAGTATTAGTAATATATTCATGAACATTGGAGACGCCTCTGATTTCCTTCTATGACTTAGGTATCAGCAGCATGAACTGCATATAGTTCGTATAATTTGAGAGATTGTTGCTTGTGCTCACCAGCGTGCCATTGATGTAGACACTTATTTGACGAAATAAATTATGTAATATACAATTTTCATAGCATATTCCATCGGCCCGAATTGCCATTGCATTATCGATTTTCCGGACTTTGATTTGTAAATCTATAAATGTTGAAGACATGTCCATAAAGTAGTCTTCATTGGAATAAATTTGAAAGTGGATATTATCGGAGAGGGGTTGTTGAGGATAAAATTGTTCATAGTATCCATGCTTGACACTCGCATCAACATTTTCAGCATTGAATAGATTCAATGAGGCGGTGATTGAAGGTTGAGAATCCTTATGCGGTAGGTAGGACATTTTAGGAGAAGAAATCTAGTCTCGATCTAACAATTTTCTTCCTGGGACTTCGTTTTCTGTTTACAGCACTTGTCGGCTTTGTCATTCTCTTCTTTGACAGGAGGGATGATGTCTTTCGTCTCCGACCTGAGTGGAGACTGATGAGTGATGCATTGTTTCTTGACCTTTTTAAGCCTTTACCATTTTTTTTTAATTTCTCGCCAAGGGTTCACGCACTGGACCTAAGATTTTCCGAAGCATTTTTTTTTAAATCCTTGCCAGAGCCCCAATCGTATAGTGTAGAGGATGCAAAATCTGTCTCAGCCGGTACAAGATATATTCTAGCCAGTGGTAATGAAGAGCGAAGCAGCTTAGCAAACTAACTGCCAAGACCATAGCCAGACATTGACGAGCGTTCTTTGTAGTAGTCCATTCCATTGCCCAGTTGTCTTGGGCCAAGAGTATTAACATAGCAGTCAATATCAGGACAAGTGAATACCAGTTTTTTATTAGACATCTTGCTTTTGAACGATGGGTCGAAAATGGCATGTAATCACAGCCAAACCTTTTGAAATTGCTGTGGGATCACCCAATTCGGTTCTTAGTGTTAACTGACAGAGTTCCAAATAGGAAGTGTTTACGGGAATATACTGAAGATGCTTTATATTGTAGTGGTGAATATGTTCTTGATTGGTTTTTCGTTCAAGAACTCGTAGGAGGGGATACAATTGAATTCAATTCCTTCTCCTTTGATTGTGCAGAATCTTGAGGAGATGTTTCCTGTTTAGAGGGATCAGTGGCGGCGACGGTGGGTCTCTCACGATAAGGTTTATGTTTGCACACACGTCGCAGTGCATCTTGAAGTAAAATCAGTTTTTTGTCATCGGAAATATTCTCATCATTAATGAATTTGCTTAGTTTGTCTTCAAAATGTTTGACGGGCGGAAGGACAAGTTCAAATGGTGTCAATTTATAGGGTTTTGCCATTCTCTAGAGAAAACTGTTTACAAGTCCTGCAATTATTGGCAGTAAAAGTGTGAAAAAGCTACCGCCTGCTTGAAGGAGCCGTGTTATTTTAAATTTGTTTACCTTGTTTTTAAAAGCCAAGACACGTAAAGTGGAACGAGGTTGCTTTGTCTGTTGTCTAACAACATCTGGCAGTTGAACATTACCCTCAGTTAAATTTAAACAAAGTTCAGATATTAGATTAATGAAATCATTGTCGACACCATGTTTAAGTATGGCCTTCCTAAGCAAGGGTTTTGAAGTGCTTAAAACGGAAAATAAATGCCGTTGTTCGTGTAGTTTCTTCAATGTTATAATGGCAACTAATAGCCTTTTCTACTGTTCACCGGAAGATATACTGTAATTTCATTGTCGAAAATGTCGGTGACTACACGAAGATCCTCGGGAGTGCTCTGATTAAGATCCAGCAAAATGTAACCGTAGGGTTTGCTAGTCGCCTGTGTGTACGCTGACAACAGAAATTTTAGGGGCGCGGGGGTATATCTGTTTATTGATTGTTTTGTGCTTTCTAGAAAAACGAACAACTCGATATATAATAAAGATGGTACAATTCAAAGAAAGGGTTCACATACATTTGCTCTGATGAAACAGATTGTGTAGAACTAGAGTTATGGAAATGTGTTCATGATGAGATCGGACAGTGAACAATTGCAGCATTTCCTGTGAGAACTGTTCAATGGATTCAGCCAAATCATCAATAATCAGCCACGAGTTCGGTTCAATACTATTGAAAACATCAAGTCCTCGTATGAATTGTATTGGTATGGTTGTGGCAATAGCTTTTATTTGGTCTTAGGACTCTTGCCAAATAATATAGCAATAGTAGATTTTTTCTGTTTCTCCATAAACATTTTATCTTAAGATTTAATTATTTTAGTCACAAGTATTGTTTTCTTTGACCGTGACAGAACTCATTAAAATGATCAAAATGGGGTTCTGGTCAAATACATAATGCTGTTGACAAGATCTGGAATGTAAATAAATTTAATCATTATGTACTTATTTAATAGGATTCAAATTCCCCATTGATAAATATAGTACGTTCAAGAACAACAAAAAAACAGACTTTTCTGGCAGCATTTATTTCAGCATCATGAAAACAAATATCTGTTCAAAGTGAACACTTAGTCAACATGATAACTCTTTTGGTTCAACATGAATAATGATAACATTTTTTGTCTTTCAACAGTTTTTTCCATCTACAGCACTTTTTGTACAACCCTTTTCTGTACTACACCCTCCTACATCTAAAAAAATTTTCTGTAAAGCACTTGTATGTACAACAAAAAACACTTTTTATACAAAAACAAAATACAAATGGACCTAGCACAGTTGAATATAAAAGTGAATGGTGGCCCCCCCACCCCCCCCCTCCCCGGGAGCCGGCCGCGGGAAGGGTCCCCCCCCGGGAACCAAGATGGAAAAACAATAGTTTTCGTCACTCCTACAGGTTAGTGGTTGGGTTAGTTGGGTCAGTGGTGGTGGTGGTGGTGATTAGTTGGTTAGTTGGTTAGGTTAATTTATCCAGACCAAGTTGATTGCGATAGTCTATGCATTCAACTCGGTCTGAAATACGGTAGTGGCCATGAGGCAGGACACTCACACCATTCTCGAGCACATAGACCTTGTCGGATATACACGACATTGCATTCTTTTCCACTCTCACAGTATAATTTCTATACGGTAGAGAGCGAATTGCAAGCACTTGTGCTCTCGGCATTAGGCTACTTTCTACACAGTCTCTGTACACGCTCATGTTGAAATTGCTCTTTACAAAATGTATAGGCACCCCTTTAGACGCCTTCTTTTCGTCCCCACTATGAGTTTACATGCAATAAACTATGGGGCCCGGGAACACCCCCCGGGATATCAAATCACTCCCCTTCTCTGATTTTAACATTAATAGTTGGTTAAGGGCTTGACGTTTCACCAACTCGAGGTAAAATGATGGAGTCCAGTTGGTGAAATCCATCCGCGAGCTGATGTGTTCCCCTTTTTCTAAATCACCCAATAAATCTTCGGCCCCATTTACCTTTAACAGCAGAGAATCCGTATCACCGGAGTGAACTTGAACCTCCCCTTCCCGTAGTTATTACACCTTTCTCACAGAGTAAAAGAACGACAAAGTATCCTATCTTTAAATTTCTAGTACTGAACTACCACCTGCTCTATTCTTCTTCAGTACCACGTTTCGCTTTCGCCTGTGTAGAAAAACCATGCCAGTCTTTATGCTCGTGAACGATGTAAAATTGGGGTCTGCAATAATTCGTGCACACTCTAGAGGGTCAGTCACGACGTTGTAGCGAGATCTATTACGTACGCTTTCACGCATTTTGCCAAACGCTGAATTTAGGATGAGACTATACATTTCCTTCTCCACCTTTGAATTTGCCCTAGAGCGTTTATCGACAAAAGTGTCGATATAGTCTTTAAATAAGGTCGTTGATTGAATTGCAGGACCCTATGTATTTTGGTGATTTTGAAACCGTTGCTCACCATCCAATGCAAAAGCACATGGTGAACAAAGATATTCTCCTCAGGGTCCAAATCAGCAATCAGTTTCTGTTTAGAGGGGGTCCAATGCATCCCCATATCCTCAACCAATGATCGATTGTAGGGGCTCAGAGAGTCCCTGCTCACGGGTCGATTGATACAGGGAAAAACAAAATCTTTGACGGATTCGTGAAGCGCCAGTGCAATGTGACCGTGAACTTCAAAGAACCATCCTTGTGGCCCATTGTCCTCAATGGTCGTAATGTCGGGGAACTCACAAGGATTTTCAAGCTACTGATACTTCCCTCACGGCACAAAGTAGTGAGACATTGCCGAGGGATACAATGAGTTCATGTCGAAGAACACTTCATTTGACATTGCACCGGTGCTTTGTCCGCTCGGATCGGTTGATAAGACGCGGTCCCCATGAAAAACATACCCTCCCCTCATTGAACGCTCTACGAAAAGGTGCTGATCTACGTCGGTGATTAGGCCTATTTCCTCCCTGCTAATTTTTAAAATCATATCCATCACCAAATGGGGTGTGAAAAATAATAGCCTATATCTAACCCGAACTCTGAATAGATTTGGTCTGTGTTCTTACAGACTATATCCAACAGAGTTAAAACGTCACTGGACATGTACAGTCTACAATAATCCCACCAATTTTTACAATCCCCCTTGGACAACACCTTCTTGGCAAACTCATAATCCTTAGCTTTGCATTCACTGTTGGTCAGTGAATTGTAAAAAGCTTCAATTGGAGGTAGTTTCACCTCACTTAAGCAAGCGCCAAAACAGTAATAATCATATGCATGTACACCTTTGCAGGTCAACAGGTCATACATTTCACTGTCTGGAAAGTGCTGTTTAAGCAAGGGAAAGCTATCAAAATTGTCTTTTTTTTGTACTTGAATCAATTGACTCAATGCCTTAGGAAAAACACTAAAAGAATCTTAAAACCTGATTTTATTACAACACGTATGCTCATTATCCACTGCCTGCCATTTCAGTTCAAGAAGCAATAACTTGTCGGCCGATTCGGGACTAATGTTATAGGTAAATGAAATATTTACCCATGGACTGTCTACTCCCCCTCCCTCTCTGTGCATACGTGCCAGTGCCGGTAAAATAAATTTTAAGTCATAATTAGAGCTGTTAATAAAAATAGGGGTGAAAAACTGTTGGCTAACATTTAAATTACACGACTTATGCGCAACCCCTCTAAAATTACTAGCCCCCGAGGCGATTTCCTGCCCCACGTGAGTCTGATCTCTGACTTTCCCCCTCCCCCTCTTTTCCCTTTAGTCCCCTTATCCCCCTCCTCTGCAAACTCCCTCTTACAAACCCAACATATTTTTTGATTTTTAATCGCGAGACGATCCTCTGCAGACAACACCATTGGATAATGTGTATTTCTCAAACGAGAAATAGCGCAATTAGCCGTGCCAATAAGTTTAGTCAGTGCCTTGACCATACACTCGTTCTCATCCAATGTCTCAACTATTTCTAACAACCGCATGGTGTTAGAACTATCTCTTTGTGCGTGGGCATAGGACACTGCAGTAGCTTGATGTTCTTTGACTCGGTTTGGAAACTGGGGGTCATTCACCTCCACCAGCTTAGCTTCACAGTATAAAGATATTTTGTTGCACTGGAGAAGGGTGTTTTGGAAATTTTTGAAGCGTAAAATAGCCCTATTCCCTGAAACCGTCTCCACTGTCTGGTAGCCATGCCGGCTACAGTGCTTCATATGATCCCGTAGTTATATATAACTACGGAATCGAGACAGGCATGTCGGACAGTAGAAACGTGTCCCCCTATGCTTACCACCCCCCAGAACTCTACTAATGTCGGTAATCGGGTTAAAATGGCCAATTGAATTGGCAGGGTCACTAGGTGGTGTGTATAACAACCAAACCCAGTGTTTAACCAAATCAATTGACGGGCCCCTTACGGAGAAAACCACCCTCTTCTTTTTTAAACGACTCCCATCTTCAAATTCAGTTTCATACTGAACCACAGTAACGCCGATATTTAAATGGGTATTAGCCCTTTCAAAAATATCAATAGATCGTAGCGTTACTGGGTATTTCCCCTCTAAACAAGAAAAATCTACAATGGGAAAATTGGAACCGTCCTTCCCATGCACAGCCCAATGATCCTAATTCGTCTTGGTAGCGTCACGTGCTAGAGGCTCGAATGCTGAGATGATGAAAGCATATCTGAAACACTTTTGATCTGTTTCAAAACAAATCTGGACACCTTGACAACCTTCTAGATCTGGATTATCTTTTAAAACTATTGACCTTTAAGAGCCCCTACCTGCCCCCCCTCGTAAAATAAAATAATTATTAATTTTAAATTAATTAACGATTCAATTTTCAAAAAAAAGAACTAAAGACCCACTACCGTTTTCATTAAAGTTCTCAAGATGCGTTATAATTTGATCTACCCAATCCATGAAAACACCCTCAAAATTTTACAAATTATAATAAAACAAACAACTTTCGGAATTTATATAATGACCGTTAACTTTGATTTTACACCCATTTAAATAAAAAACCTTTAGAACAAGAGAGGATGTAATTGATTCAATCACCCCTCTCTGAATTTAACTCTCCCGTAGAGCAAACCTTTTCTCAACACAATCATGTATAATTTCTACAGGGTCAAAAACAAATTCTAACCCCATTAGTGAATTAAAAGGATCCCCGCGCGTCGCAGTGAAAACAACTACTTTATTTAAAATTCTGTTGGTTAATTGAAAATTGGGAAAAGTTGTACCCCCCTATTCCTCGTGTAGATCATCACCTCCCTCCAGGTGTTCAACAATATCTTACAAATTCTACACGTCAGTTATTTGTATTGGAGTAGTGATGGTAACGGAGGCTGGAGGAGGAGGAGGAGACGGGCTACCAGTTTATTAGTTTATAAAATTCTTTAAAAGCTGTAGTGTATTGTGGGTCTAGTCCCCAGCTCAACTGTGCTATTATCTACTTTTAAAAAATCACTTAAATACTCATCAATATTATATGGTATTTCATCGGAATTAGCGATATCACTCCATGGCGAAATGTTGTTGTCGGAGAGCTCCTCACCTTCTCCAACTGATGAGGGGGAAGACAAAGAATAAGGGACCAATGCACTAACCTATAAACGAAAAATGGCTTATTTTCAATGTGTTCAAATCACCCCTACTGTTAAAATTCGGATTATTATTGCTTAATAGCATTTGGTTAATTCAACTGAAAGCAGTCAATTTCCAACTTAAGATAATCTAAGATATGACATAGAAGGCGGCAATTTGTTCGCTTATTTTCAAATTGTTCAAATCAGCCCTACTAGTTTTTTTTTTTTTTTTTTTTAGCGGCACTTCCCCGCAGCGCTTCCCGCAGCGCTTCCCGCGGCGCTTCTCGGGCCCGCATCGCTTCCTACGGCGCTTATCGGGCCCGTGGCGCACCCCGCGGCGCACCCCCGCAGCGCTTCCCACAGCTCTTCCCGGCCCCCTTTACATAATGCCCGTCATAAGTCGCTATTTTTTTCTCTAATTCCACACAGATTCAGTGAACTCATGAGTTTAATTATTGTAACCTATCGCAAGCGAGTGTTCCAATTTACAGGATTGAACTTCAAAATGCCGAGAACCGTTAACTTGATTTCCCCTTCGCTAAAATCTTGGCATGATAGAAAGGCACAGTGTAAATTAGGACGCTGATATGTGACAGATAGAATAAACTCTCTCTTAAAACTATGTGAAGAATAGCATTCACAGAGTTTCAAAGGTACCTAACACTATATGTGATAGTGAAGAGATAGCAACAGAGAAAATAGTAAAGATTAGAAAAAAGAGGAGCGGTTTCTTTGCAAAAATTACATTATATTTAGATATCTCCGAGGGAGGGGGGAGCAGGGAAAACAATGGGTGGGGGGTGAGGGGTTAATATCCCGCTGATATAAGTTTATATTGAAAAATAGTGAAAAAGAAAAAACATTGGAAGAAATAGATAGGTAGGAAAAAATGCTTACATTTGCAAAATCCGTCTGGGCTTGGGTGTCGGATGGATCTGACATAGCATGCTGGAGGGTAACTTCCTGACCTATCGATGATGGGGCAGCTATTAGAGGTCCATGAAGAGCGGATGGGCAAGCGATGTCACATTCCAGCATGGCTTGGGCAGGCATCACTTGTTTAGGAGGCTTCGACCAGCGACCATATTGTATGACAGTAGCCTTCGCAGGGGGCGCATTATTAGCCCTTGCTCTCTTACTGGGTGGTGGTGACGGGCATTCTTCACAATTTGCCTTAAAGAAAAGAAAAAAGTTAGTATCAAAATAATTTCCGCCTTTTTTAAAGAAAGAAAATTATTAACTATAATTTTGTTTAGAAAAGCATTTATCTCATTTTAGTAAAGCAAAAAGTGAAAATTTCACAAAAAATATATTAGACCTAGAAATCAAACGTTTTTATTAGACAATCAGTAGTCTATAACCATAGAGTAGGAATCCTTGTTTTTATTTTTACCATTTAGAAAAATATTAAAATTTCCAGTCTAAGGGCTTTAAATTAGATCCTTAACCCAGCGGCCTACATACTTATATTTTGCAAACATAGGTTAAAATGCTATTCAATTTATACATAATTTAAGCTTCATGCAATTCCTAGAGACCCTTCTAGCCTTGCACAGTTTGTTTTCATTTTACACTGATGGCGGTAGAATTGAAGGCAATGCCCCCCCCCTTTTACATAATTTACTTACAACGAAGCTGTTAGAAGTGAGGTGTTGCCCCCTCTCCCCCCTTTTACATAATGTCCTAAATATATTGTTAGACCTTAATTTGAAAATAATCTGTTTCACTTCTCCAAAATAGAGCATTACGTCTGTGCTTAATTAGTGTTTTAATTTTGACGGAAGAATAGTTCCTTTGACTTGGGCCACCGCGTTCGTAAACACAGAGGTAAAAGGGGTGATAGCTAATTTTAGCCTCGCACTGGAAATTGTGTCATAACAGAACTAAATTTTCATTAAAAATTGAGAGAATTCAGTAGATACTTTAAATCATATTAGAGAAAGGCAAAAATTTAACGAAAAGATTATTTTTTCAATTTGCAAGAATTTGGTTGTAAAACAGTGAGGGGGGGGGGTTAGGTTTTGAGGGTAAAAAGAATATATTTTATGTTTTCCATCGAGTATAAAGATTGTAAAGTGATGTTTGTATTGTATAGGGGGGGGGGGGGTACTTACCTAAATATAGTAGAGGGTGACCGATGAAAATAATTTTATTTGGAAAATAAAAAATGTACTCACATTGCTAATTGTGGCTGCCAAGGCTTCAAGTTCATCAATAACATTCATTGTTGTTTCAATTGTGTCACAATACTTTCTGATAATTTAATCACAATGTATTCCCGTTATATACGAAATCTCAAGGGTGAATTGTTATGTAACGGGGAAAACCATATGTATCCGACTCGCTGATTGGCTGAGAAGGAGGATGTATCCGACTCGCTGATTGGCTGAGAAGGAAACACGTGATCTAACTGTTTCCGGGAAACTCATAACATTTGCCTAGAGCAACAACATGAAGGAAGTGTCATTGACCTGCTCCCATTAGACTCAATAATCCATTAAAGTGAGAAAGTTCCGATTTTTCCATTCTCACTGACAAAAACCATAAAAACAGACATAAATGTGAGAAAGTTCCTGTTATTCAAATTCTCACTGACAAAAACCATAAATCATCCATAACCATCCATGAAAAACATTAAATAAATTGACCTACACACATAACCATCTATGAACACATCCATAAATGTGACAAAATTCCTGTTTTTTCATTATCACTGACAAAAACCATAAAAACAGACATAAATGTGAGAAAGTTCCTGTTTTTCATTCTCACTGACAAAAACCATAAAAACAGACATAAATGTGAGAAAGTTCCTGTTTTTTCATTCTCACTGACAACGAACAGACATAAAACAGACATGAATTGCTGTTAACATCCATGAAACATTTGCCTAGAGCAACAACATGAAGGAAGTGTCATTGACCTGCTCCCATTAGAATCAATAATCCATTAAAGTGAGAAAGTTCCTGTTTTTCCATTCTCACTTGCAAAAACCATAAAAACAGACATAAATGTGAGAAAGTTCCTGTTATTCAAATTCTCACTGACAAAAACCATAAATCATCCATAACCATCCATGAAAAACATCAAATAAATCGACCAACACAAATAACCATCCATGAAAACAGACATAAATGTGACAAAATTCCTGTTTTTCAAGTGAGAAAAATACTGTTTTTTTCATTCTCACTGAGAAAAACCATGAATCATCCCTAGCCATCCATGAAAAACATCAAATAAATCGACCAACACACATAACCATCCATGAAAACAGACATAAATGTGACAAAATTCCTGTTTTTCAAGTGAGAAAAATACTTTTTTTTCATTCCCAGTGAGAAAACCATAAACCACGTGGTTTGTCCCGGAGTAATATGGACATAACGTGGCTGAAAAGGACACATTTTTGGATGCTCAGGGGACATATTCATTGACCAAGAAGTAAGCAACCCTGGTTCTCGGCCGTTTCGGCGCTAATTATCCTAGGAGCAGTGTTGCCAACAGGACATATTTTATGTCCAAAGGATATATTCCTATGTGCCGGGACACAATGACAACATAGGGCAAAAAAGGGACATATTTTAGAAATTTGGGACATAAAAGGGACATATTTTGCAAATTTATGACAAAAAATAGAATATTTCCCTGGTGGATACATATTTTTGTAAAAAAAATTGTCATTTATCACCAAAGTAGTGTTAAAACTACTTATCTAGCACTTAATTTCCTTAACTACTTACTTTCTATTGATTTTTACGTTTTTACAGTATTTTTACACCCTTTTTTCCTGAAATTCGTCTGGTCAAAAATTTTAGATAGCCATTTTGCTCAGTGTAATTGAAAGGTACAATAGATATGTCCTGGAGATGACTAGATCCCTCATAACCACCAGAGGGAGGGCTGCAAGTTATGAAATTTGCCCATTGTTTAAATATAGCATTTGTTATAGGGATGTATACCCACACTTTCCAAGGGGGGAAGGATATCTTGTGGGGATGGATTTCTACGGTGAGAATTTCCCATTGGGATGGGAAGTTTCTGGGGGTGAACTTTTCAGGGGAAATTTTACATGGGGATAATTTGACAGAATTCAAATAAAAATTTGTGTTACTTGTCTTACTTTCTCGTTGTTGATTCCATTGTAGGCTACATGTTGAAACACTTTGAGGGAATTGTCAGGGGGAAGTTTTCAGTGGAGTTGGAATTCTCTGGGGATCCTTATGGGGAGGATTTTCCATGGGAGAATTTTTCCATGGGGAAATATCACCAGGAGAAATTCTCCATGGGAAATTTCTGGGGGAGAATTTTTCCCGGGGGGGGGAGGTATTTTACACCTTCTCCAATGACCTTAAAAAGGATCAGAAACTAAATGAAAACAAGTCTTTCTTCAAATAAAAGTATGCTAAGGAGTATTTTTCAGGTAGAATTGTAAGCAAAAAAAATTATTGAAAGAATTTGCAGCAGGGGTGGAATTGTCTGGGAGTAATGTCCTGGCGGAAGATTTTTACATGGGAAGAACTTTAGATACAGGAATTGTTCATGGTTGATTTTCCGATAAGGGGGTGGACCTGCTGGGATTATCTGAAAAACGATCAGAAATAAATAGAAAAAAGAAGTTTTTTCTACCGAAAGTAAAAAGTGACATTAAACTTAAAACGAACTGAAATTAATCCGTATATGACAGGGGTTACTCCCTTCTCAATATCCCCTTCTCTATGCTAATGTTTGACCTTCTGTCCGATTTTTTTTAAGAGCGATTCTTGAAACACAAGGGCCGTCAAAACCTTTTTACAAAAAGTTCGAAAAAAAAATTTGGCATGAAGAGAAGGGTATTGAGCAAGGAATAGCTCCCCTAATATACGGAACAATTTTTGTTTGTTTTAAGTTTTATTGTTGCTTCTTATTTTAAGTAGAAAAACTTGTTTTTTTTTATTTCATGAATGAAAAAACGATAAGGTTAAAATTTATTTTTTACTTCTGACCAAGGCGCATTGTGTAGAATGGGTTTTTGTTGAAACTTTGAAAGCGACTGGATTGGAAATTGAAAGTTCTAATGCCCTTTCTAAGAATCATAAGTGATTGGAGGACGAACAGCCACCTCCCCCCTCACCCATTATTTCCTCAAACATATTCAATCAAAATTTTGAGATTGCCATTTTGTTCATCATATTTGACAGGCCCATTAATTATGTTTTGTGGATGATACCACCCCTAAAGCTTTCAGGGCAAGGGCTACGAGTTATACTAGTTCCCCATTATCAACATGTAAGAAATTTATGGAAGGGTTGGTTTTATAAACTTTGGAGGGGACTCACAGGATTGAGAATCAGAAGCACCAGTGCCATTTTCAATTGTCAGAAGTGGTCAGAAGCAAACCAGCCACCCTCTCCCACCCACATTTTCTTTTCCCTAGATACATCCAACAAAAACTTTGAGATAATCATTTTGATAGAAAATGGTCGCAAGAACATATAACAATGCCCTCAGCATTGACACAACCCCCTAAGAGCCCCGAAACAAGGTTTTTAATTTATGCCCCGGGGGCATACAAGGTCTTATGGAATGGATAGTTGTATAAACTTCAGATAGGGCTCATTTGATCAAATTTTAGTGCCATTTATAAAAGTCAAAAGTGGTTTGAGGACACCCCCCCCCACCACGCCTATCATTACCTAAAATCAGCATCCAATCAAAATTTGTAGACATTTATTTTGCTCAACATTGTTGAAAGGTTCAGTAATTATGCCTTTGGGGATGTCACCCCCTAGCCCTCTTGGTAGGGGCTGTGGGCTAGGTAATTCTTTAATTGTTTAGAAATAGTATGCCTTGGGACAGAGCTTCTAGTGCCCTTTTTAAATCTGAAAAGGTAGGAGGGAAACTACCCCCCCCCCCCCCACATGTCCTCCTTTCCCTAAAAGCATCCGACAGAAATTTTGAGATAGTCATTTCGTTAAAAAATAGTCCAAGGAACATATAACAACGCCTCCAGGGTTTAGACAACCCCCCAGAGCCCTGGGAAAAGGGTTGTAAATCATGCCCCGAGGGCATGTAAAGTTTTTAAGCAATGGGTGGTCTATAAACCTCAGATGGAGCTCTTTTTATTTGAAAGTTCTATTTCCTTTTTAAAATTCAACAGTGATATGAGGACAATTAACCCCCCCCCCCTGAAACAATCCTGTGAGACACTCAATTTGTTCGAAATAGTCCAAAGAACATATAACAATCCAGAGATAAATTCAGCAGATATAAATTCCTATAATGATTAAAACTCAAATCAATCATAAATTATAGGCCGCGCAATAGCACTGCTGAAGTGAAGAGTGATGTGGGCACAGTATATTATTATATTTGTTTTTACCAAGGCACTTCACATAGATGGGGTTGTCTAAAAACTTCGAAATGAGCTCATTCGACAGAAAATTGGAAGTTCTAGTGCTCTTTTCAAGAGTCAAAATTGATTGCAGGGCAACCCAGCTTACCTAGCGCTCTGCAACATTGCTTGATTCTTGGATTGTACCTTATAACATGCGCAAGAATTATTCTGATTGGCAAAAAGCTACCAAAAGAAGTGAAAATGCTGACCCTCATGCCAATCATACCTATCAAGAGGAATTCTTGCAGGAAGATGAGCCTTAAGCTCCCACAAGTAGTTTTTACTGTTTACATGTTTTTATGACTTTTGTGCTTTCACACTGGTTCACTCTGTATGGATGTACTAAATTAATTTTTTTTTGCTTTCATTATATTCGATGTTAACTGACCACTTTGAAAGAGGTTTAAAAGTTGTAAAAAGGATTAGTTTCTGAGATTTCAAGATGGACATAATTATGGACATATTTTAGACAAAATATGGACATAATTTGGCTGAAAAGGACACATTTTTGGGTGCTCAAGGGACATATTCATTAACCGAAAAGTTGGCAACACTGCCTAGGAGAGCGTTAGTTGAATAGAAAAAATAAAAAATCTTAGGATAGTTTTTAATTTTTTCATAACAACTACTTTAGCATATTTTTTAATTTTTCCCTCTAAGATGGGAAGCACAAAGATGCCATCGTTTACAACTGTAATTAGTTTTTTGTTTACCGTTTACATTGCCCATTCTATCTATGGTATTGCTTCAATGTTTGTTGCACCTCATTGTGCAGAAGAGCCATGTCTTCACCCATTAACTCAAGAAAATAAAGGACAGGTAGGTCTAAACCCCGGTTTAATCTGAATCTTAAAGTTTAGTTTTAAATACTTTCTAAGACCACACTGGCTATACATGATGTATGAAGCTAAGAGAGGAAAGGAAATAATAAATGATAAATAAAACCAAAAAAGGGTGAGAAAACAAGGATTTTGTCAGCCAGTGGTAAAATACGAAGACGAAAAACCAGAAAATATTTTGACAAGGACCTCTGTCATGTCATCTTCAGTGCTAAAAAAACAAAAAAAAACAAGAATTTAACCTTTTAGTGTTCACTGGACAAGATCTGAACAAACAGTGAATGAAAGACCAAAGCCAAAACCAATGAAAAAAAGGATTTTACCTAAGAGATTGTGCAAGAATCTTTTGGCCAGCAATAATTTTTACTATTCTGGCATTTTGGTTTTCATTAGATATGTTAATAGGTTCTCTTAAATTTGATTGGGTGCAAATATCAAAAGTCTTTTAGCATTAAATTTTTTTAAATTGGGCTTAATGAAATGTGCTCTGGTGTCCCTATTTATAGCCAAATTCCTGTTTATATATATATTTTTTATCTCAGTTACCTCTTTGAAAGATTACAGTAGGCCATTTACAGTAGATATTTTTCTTGGAAAAATTTATCTTGGAACTTAAAATATGATGAAAACTTGTTGCAAAGACAAACAAGCATCTTTATTGTGTCAATTTCCTAAGTTTTGTAATCTGACCAAGCAGAATTTTCCTCTTATTTTCTTTGTAAGGCCTGCTCACATTTATGGACATTGCAAAAAGTGTACATAGAAACTGCATCGAAACTAGATAAGATGGTTTTTTCTGTTATACTTTCAAATTTTAACTTCTCAACAAGATCTATAGAATTTTTCATGTAAGATTTCTGTGTGCTTAAAAGAGGCTTGAAAATCGTGGCCAAGAACTTTCCTACACTTGTAGCTGGAAAACTATAAACATGCTAAAATAGGACATAACAGAATATCTTTCTTATGGATTTTAGGCAGACCATAAAACTTTGTGCCTGAACATCCCCTGGGGTAGAATTTTTTGTACATTTGAGGGGTGATTAGTCTACTGTCTTGTCTGTGGGATCACTTTTTATTTCTTTGTAAGTATTTTTATCCATTAAAAGGGTATTTGCTTTCATTTTGTAATCTGTAGAATTAATAATTACTACTGTGTTTCCTTTGTCTGCTCTTGTAATTACAAGGTGCACACAATCTGAAGGCCTGTTTATCCAGAGAATGGGTTTCAAAACTTTAACACACGTTTTAAAAGACCATAGATTCAAAAGATACGTCCTTAGTGATAAAATATTTAACTTTAAATCATTATTATATTAGACTTTATTCGTTCAAGATTTTCACCAAATTTTATATATCTCACAAAGGTCTTTCCAACACGTTTTCCATTTAGCAAAAACTTGCTTATTGGAGAAATTTTTAAAACTGGAATTTCAACAAAAACGGATTTTCCTGCTTAGATTTTGTCCTGGCCCTCCTTTGGAAATTCTATCCTCTAAGGCTTTTACATCTAAGGAGCTAAGTATTCTTTCAAAAGGAACAAAATTTGCAATGACTCAGACAGCCATAAATACATCAGAAATTATTACGGGCATGAAGTCTGCTATTTTTAGCTCTTGTGGGGAGGTTGAAAATCCAGACCTACTCAGAGGTGAAATTGTAAATAGAATTCTTGATTATAGGCCATCTTTGTCACTTTCAACTAAGTCAAAAGAAGAATTTAAAATCCTCCAGAACTTAAAAAAAGATAAAAATACAGTAATTACAAGAGCAGACGAAGGAAACACAGTAGTAATTATGAATTCTACAGATTACGAAATGAAAGCAAATACTCTTTTAATGGATAAAAATACTTACAAAGAAATAAAAAGTGATCCCAAAGACAAGACAGTAGACTAATCACCCCTCAAATGTACAAAAATTCAGCCCCAAAGTTTTATGGTCAGTCTAAAATCCATAAGAAAGATATTCTGTTACGTCCTATTGTAGCATGTTATAGTTCTCCAGCTACAGGTGTAGGAAAGTTCTTGGCCACCATTTTTAAGCCTCTTTTAAGCACACAGAAATCTTACCTAAAAAATTCTATAGATCTTGTTGAGAAGTTAAACTTCAAAGTACAGCAGAAAAAACCATCTTATCTAGTTTCGAGGCAGTTTGTATGTACACTTCATGCGATGTCCATAAATGTGAGCAGGCCTTGCAAAGAAAATTAGAGGAAAATTCTGCTTGGTCAGATTACAAAACTTTGGAAATTGACACAATAATGACGCTTGTTCGTCATTGCAACAAGTTTTCTTCGTATTTTAAGTTCCGAGATAAATTTTTCCTTCAAATCATGGGCCTGTCCATGGGCTGTGTTTTATCTCCTTATTTGGCAAATTTTTACATGGATTTCATAGAACAATCTGCATTGAATAGTTTCCACTTAAAACACTCCCTCTGGTTTCGTTTCGTTGATGATATCCTTTCTGTGTTGGAAAAATGGACAGGACTCTCTTAGGGATTTTTTGGTGCATTTAAATTCTTTTGACTCAAACATCTAGTTCACAATGGAACTAGAAGATTCAGGAAAGCTGCCTTTCTTGGATGTTTTGATTATAAAAAAAACTCCTAGCCTTTATTTTTCTATATACAGAAAGCCAACCCATAATGATCAGTATCTACACTTCTCGTCAAATCACCCTCCTTCTGTTAAAAGAGGAGTAATAATCTCTTCAGTTGACAGAGTTTTAAAAATCTGTTCAATTAATCATGTAAATTCTGAATTAAATTATATCAAAGATATTTTATTCTGTAATGGCTACCCAATAAACCTTATTGAAAATATCATAGATAGACAATTAAAAAAGATAGAACAAGAAAATAGGGAGCCCGTCCCCCTTGATTCAGTCGTTCCAGCAATTGAGAAAAAACTTTCACCACTCTACCATATATTTTGAAACTTAGTGATAAACTTGGAAAATTTTTAAATAAACACAAACTCTCTGTTTCTTTCAAAAGTGAACAAAAATTTGAACATTTTTTCAACTCAGGAAAAGATAAAACTGACCATGTACTGGGTAGTGGTGTCTACAGAGTCCTGTGTTCATGTGAGAAATTTTACATTGGTAGGACCCATCAACAACTTGGTGAATGTTTGCATGAACACAAAACTTCAATAGATAAGTCCCTGAGATTGAAAAATAAAAATCACAACTTTGATTCTGCTTTGGCCCAGCATGTTTTCGAAAATCCTACACATCTTGTTCTTTTTGAGGAGGCAACTTTAATATCTACTCTAAATAGCCTACTGCAATCTTTCAAAGAGGTAATTGAGATACAAAAAAAA
This sequence comes from Artemia sp. Qi Xiang Cuo, assembly GCF_049724085.1. Classification (NCBI taxonomy): domain Eukaryota; kingdom Metazoa; phylum Arthropoda; class Branchiopoda; order Anostraca; family Artemiidae; genus Artemia; species Artemia sp. Qi Xiang Cuo. The sequence goes on from NC_142803.1 coordinate 56,656,455, forward strand.
TATATAAACAGGAATTTGGCTATAAATATGGACACCAGAGACATTTCATTAAACCCAATTTATAAAAATTTAATACTAAAAGACTCTTTTGAAATTTGCACCCAATCAAATTTAAGAGAACCTATTAACATATCTAATGAAAACCGAAATGGCAGAAGTGCAAAAAGTATTGCTAGGCAAAAGATTCTTGCACAATCTCTTAGGTAAAATCCTTTTTTTTTCATTGATCTTGGCTTTGGTCTTTCATTCAATGTTTTTTCTTATCTTGCCCAGTGAAATCTAAAAGGTTAGATTCTTTTTTTTTTTTTTTTTCCTAGCACTGAGGACGACTTGGCGGAGGTCCTTGTCGAAATATTTGCTGGTTTTTTGTCTTAATATTTTACCACTAGCTGACAAAATCCTTGTTTTCTCACCCTTCTATGGTTTCATTTATCATTTATTATTTCCTTTCCTCTCTTAGCTTCATTCACCAAGTTTAGTTTTAATTAGAATGCTCCAGTTACTTGCTGGGCACTCTTTCAAAGCCACTTTGTTATTGGCCTTTTTCTTCATCAGCAGTGACTGATTATTTGTCATCTGGCTGCCTATGAGTCTGTTTGAGTGACAGATGTCTTCTCCCCTCCAAAATCTCCACCCCTCCCTAATGGGGGATAATTTTCTATGTGGCAGGTGGGGGGGAACCGCCCCTCCTTTGTTTGCCAACCCTCCCTCAAGCCCCAAGTTTGTCCCTCCCCCATCTGAAATTTAGTTTCTTCAAAAATCTTGTCAAAACAAAGTAAAGTCTGCATAGGCCTAATTTAAACTTCAACAGAAACAGATCAGTTTGTTTAGCATATAGGCCTATTTACCTATATATTACTATAAAGTGTCTTTATTGTACTTTCATAGTACTATATAGTATCTTTACGGTACCAAATGGCTTGTTTTTCCGTTTTCACTGCCATTTTCACTTAATTTGGGAAAATTGGCCCCAACTTTGCCCCCCCCCCCAGGATTTTGACAAAATTATGCCACTGCTCCCTAAAGGTAAATTGAGAAGCCACAGGGAAAGTTGGACATTGGTTATAGGTCTAGTGTAGGGCAGAAATCAGATGCAGAAAAAGTAAAGATGGCATTATATTTTAATTCAATAATCTCTTCAGACATAATGGTACCAGTTAAGAACTCTCAACCTTCATAAGGTAACAGTATAAATTGTGGAAACTACTTTAAAACACTTGGCAATATTATTTATATCTTTCCTAAACACAGACCAATAAATTTCACCCATTCCTAATGGACAAGTTTATAGCCAAAATTTACTCAATACATTATCAAACTTATATTGTCAATAAATTATCAATACAATATTGGGAATAAATGGTCAATGCAATAAATTGTCAAATTTATAGCCAAGCTTATGTTTACTCAATAAAATGTCAATACTGTGACTCTTTTCTTCCTGCAGTTTCTTCTTTCCTGCCAAAAGAAAGTGTCATATTATTAAAAATTCATTGAGTAGGAAATAATTTGGGTTATATTTTTTTCCTTTAGGGGGCAAGGAATAAGTTTAGTAGTCTGTATTCTGGAAAAATATTTGCAGCCTTTCCAAAGGCACTTTCATTTATAGATTTTGTTAAAGAAACAAAAGCATCTGTTGTTGAATGGTGTTTCCTGAGACCAGTCTGAGCATAAGATACCATGTTATTTCTCTCCCCAAGCCATAGGAGTTAATTATAGACTGTGGTAAAATTCTAATTTAGCTACTTTTCACTATCTTGGAAAGGGATTATGTTAGGAAAATGAAACTTTCAGTAAATAATCCAGGGCCAAAAACATACCCCAGGAAGGTATTGCCAAGCTTCAATGTTAACCCTCTTATGATTTTGATAACTACTACTAACAACTCACCACAGTACCAAGCTGCCTAAGGCCAACACAGCTGCACACACTCCTCCATCCCAATCTATACAAAGCCTCCCTTTTTACACCCTCCCAGGAAGTTCCCATTTCCTTTAAATCTTTCTTTTTGATGTCCTCCCAGCCCAGACAAGGATGACCTGCTTCCCATTTAGCCCTAGACGGTTGACCAAAAAGGACAATCTGTCATCCTTCATCTGCACAATGTGCACTAGCCACCTCAAACTTTCTTTCATTATAGCCTTAGAAAGTGGTATTGAACCACATTTTTTGTACAGCCTACTGTTTGAAATATAGTCAGTCAGCTGGGTACCCAGAACAATCCATTAGCAATTTCTCTGGAAAACATCTAGCAAGTCTTCGTCCACTTTTTGGAGTGCCCATGCTTCAGAGCCAATGCTTCTTCTTGTTCTTCCAAACTTTTTTAACTGTGAAAAAACACCCTGAGCCTTGGCTATTCTACTTTTAACATCTTCACTGCTCCAACCATCTTTACTAATAATAATACCAAGGTAAATGAAGCTGCCCACTTGATCAATCTTTTTGTTACCCAACATCACCTTTTCATCTTCACTTATTCCTAGCCATAGTGACTCAGTCTTCTTAATATTAATTTTCAAACCTGTTCTAGCACCCTGAACTTGCAAAACCTCTAAAAGTTCATTCATTTTGCTCACACTTTCATCTAGGATGCTTAAATCATCAGCATAATGTAAGTCCAGAAAACTTTTTCCTCCCCATTTGTTTCTGTGTTCTCCCATTGCCTTTCTTGTGCTCCTTGAGACAAAGTCCATCTAAATAATCCATATAAAGGGGGATAGAACACAACCATGTTTAACTCCTGATTTAATACAAAACCAGCTGCTAAACTCATTTCCCACCTTAAGTGCAGCAGTGTTATTCTCATACATAGCACTAATCATTTTAATGGATTTGTCTGGTATACCATACAAGGGTAAAACCTTTGCTAAAGTTCTTCTATCAACAGAATGGAATGCTTTCTCATAATCTATAAAACTGAGGACCAAAGATGTTTGTTAACTCAGTCACTTATTAACTATTGACCTAATAGTGAAAATTTGGTCAACACATCCTCTGCCTTTTCTAAAACCTCACTGTTCTTCTCTTAAAACTTTGTCTACAGCATCTCTCAGTCTAAAAAGTATCATATTACTAAGTAATCTGCTAACTACAGAGACCAGACTAATGCCTTGATAATTACCACACTCACTCTTATCACCTTTGTTACACAGTGGCTTAATTAAGGTTTTCCTAAAATCGTTAGGTACTTCCCCTTTTTTTTGATCATTTTAGTACTGTTGCTAATTCTTCCTCCCCAAACATATTTTCCTTCACATCTAAGTTATCACAAACTTTTTCATTTTCCTCTATATCTTTTGGTTTATATATTTCTTGGTTTAGGAAATTTTCAAAATATTCTGCCCATCTCTCTTAACTCTTTCCTTATCACTTATTGTGCCCCCATTCCTATCTTAAACTGGGACAAGTGCAGATTGACTACTCCCTCTCAATTTAGTAACATGTCAGTACAATATTTTACTATTATGCTGTCTAGCTGCATCTTCCAGATCTTTAGTAATTTTATCCATGGCCTCCACTTCAAACCTCCTTAGTTCATATTTTAATGCTTTCTCCACTTTATTTACATTCCTTTTGTTTTCATATGATCTATCACTCAGATAAGTTTTGTATAAGTCCCTTCTCCTGTCTATTAAACATAATTCTTTTTCACTAATATTCTTAGCTGCAGTCCTAGCTTTTTTCCCTAAGAGACCTTCAGCAACTTTACAAATAATTTTTCTAAAATTGTTCCAACCTTCTTCCACATTGTCAAATTTTAAACTCTCAAGTTTAGTATTCAACTGTTCCTGGAAAATTTATCTCAAGTTCTTATCCTGGAGTCTACCAACATCATAACTTCTAGGTAGGTAGTTACCCTTCCAAAATTTCATCTTTAAATTAACCCTAGACACTACTAGATGGTGATCTTTACTTTTATCAATAGCAGCACTCCTATATGACCTAGTATCTTGTATTGATCCTGCCAGTCTTCGGTTTACTATAACATAATCAATAAGGTTTGCTGTCTTACCATCACGTGAATACCAAGTTTAACTTATGAGCCATTTTATGGGCGTATTGGTTATAACTAGATTGTTATACCTACAAAATTGCAAAACTCTGTATCCTTCAATGTTTTCTTTTCCTACACTAAATTTACCTAGGCTAGGATACCATCTATCCTTATATCTACCAACCTGGGTGTTAAAATCTCCTAGTAAAAACATAATATTTCTACCTGGGATTCTGTCTATTTGCTCCTGTAACTGTAAGTAAAATTCATGTGAGTCAATAGTATCTCTGTCATTCAGCTCTACAGAGACATGTACTACTATAACTGATACACTGAACTTTTTAGTCATAAAATGAGCAATTAGTATTCTATTATTAGTACCTTCCCAGCCTAAACAAGACTTAGCAGCTCCCTTGCTCATCATGATCCCTACTCCCTGTTTATGTATCCCATCCTTCCTGCCTGAGTAAACAAATTCTATGTCACCCAATTTCATGCCCCTGGATATGAGTTTCTGAAACTCGTAATAAGTCCAGTTTGAATTGTCTTTATTTCGTCAGTCAAAATGTTGATACAATAGTAATTTTTTAACGTTGTAACATTCTAAGTTCCAATTTTCATGTTCTTTAAATCATTGAAATCATTTTGGGCTCAGGAAAAGCAATGCTCCAAGATACCAGTGCAGGACAGGGATCACATCTCCTCAATTCTACGCCGAATTGCTTAAGCCAGCTTAGAACTAGAAAACAAGAAGTCCCTGGGACCTCCATTGAAATTTTGACAAAACTTCATTTTACATTAATTTTCAGTTATCAGTTTCTTTGTCTCTGAATTTAGTTCTGTAAATACAATTTCTGTTATTTGAATAGAATTTTAAGCTATATCAATGGTTCTTTTTTCAGAATCTAGGAAATGTATCTGTGGATCCTTGAAACCTCATATATTGGGATTGAGCAAAGTTGTGAAGTTGAAAACAGTTTTGTTGTACTTCATTTAAGCAGAAGATCTATTTTGCAAGGTGTCACTTTTATAACACAAAGATTTTTAAAGGACATAAAAGGTCAGGGCCCTCCAGAGGGAGAAAGAGTAGAGGTAGTTATTCCAAAATAACTTCCTGGGACATACTTTAGTTTGTAGACGCATCCCTGAAAGTTTCATTTTCCTAACATAACCCCTTTCCAAGATAGCAAAAAGTAGCTAAACTAGAATTTTACCTAGGTTATTTTCTCCATGAACTTTCCCAATGTAATGGACAAATATTTATTTTTTGTTGAGTTATCATGATAGGCCCATATGATGGAATCTCATGTTTTGGTTTATTTCTCTTTTAAATTTTTACAAGAGACAAGCATTACCAAGTCTTGGGATAAACTAATATATCCCATGCTATATTAAAATACATTAATAGTTAATACCTTCGGTGTATAGTTTTGGTAAATATTGAGCAATTCATATTATTGACCTAAAAATTAAGAGAACATACTACTCCATGTCATTTTTTATGCTCTTTCTGCTAGGTTTTGAGAGAAAAATGTATCAAACAGGTTTGCCTGTGTTTTCTAACTATAACATCTTTTACAACATACAACATGATTTACAACATGTGTTTTCTAACTATAACAATCTTTTAACAACATAAGATATGTTGTTATAAGTTATTTCACACTCATGTGGGCTTGAAGAGGTTTTATTTCAACACCTATGACTTATTAGCTTCTGAATCCTGGTTTCTGGTGATTTAAATTATTTTCAAAATTATATGATTACATTATTTTGATTTAGATGATTAGATTATATTTTAGATTATTTAGATTATTATTAGATATATTTTATTGTTCTCTTAAGATTAGTTGCAGCCAAGGCTGTACCCAGGATTGCTTTTCGGAGGGGGTTTTACTCAAAGATTTTTTGTTGGGGGTGGGGGGAGGGGGGTTTACGCATTAGAACCTAAAAAAACGTATACAAGATTTGTTTATATCCATTTTTGTTACGTTTTTACGAGTCAAACAAGCATTTCGGATGGGGTTCAAACCCCCCTAACCCCTAAAGTACGGCCTTGGTTGCAGCTTGCAGTTTATTGGTATGTGTATATGTTGATGAGAGCATAGGTGATCTATTTGTTTTCTTTTTGTTGACGTCCTTTTAACCACCATGAGAGGTATTTATTACACCAAAGAAACAACAACAATTTTAACCTTAAGATGTATTAAACTTGTCTTACAGGGTGGCAAAAAACGCACTAAAAATAATACAGGACTAAATAAATTATAAAACAATTAATAGAAATGGCACATCCTAATCAACACCACAAATCTTACAACAAAACAAATTCAAATTTACTATTACAATTTTTTACTATTAAAATCTATCATGCTTTGGGGATGTTTTGCGAATTAAAATCTTCATTACGAAAATGTATCATGATGTGGGGATGTTTTGTGGATTAAAATCTATAATGGTCTGGGGTGTTGTGTGGATGTTTTGTTCTTGCCTTTGTCATTGGTATAGCAGGATTTGCTGCATCACTTAGCTCTGTGGCCTGCGCATCACGTGTCATATATATTTTGCATCACTAAATTGATACTTGAACATTTACCAATTTGATTTAGAAAATAGGTAGCTGGGGATGTGAGGCTCAGCTGTAACAGGTCCATTTATGTTTGAAGCCATTGCAAAGTGGTCTTTGATCATTGCAAAATGTCAAAATTCCTTGATTTATTTTTGCTACAATACAGAAACGTTAGTCACAAGAAACATTATGATTAACAAGTCCATGAAAATCAGTCTCAGCCATGGATATTGTTCCTTGATTCATTTTTACTACAATATTCATAATTGCTTCTGAGTCGCCTTAAAACCTTAAATTGCACTTGCCAGCGATAAGGACTAATCCTGTAGACGCCAGTCAATAATGATGGTGACTCAGCTCATCGGGCGCATCCCAAACTGGAACATTTTGATTTGCAAGTCCATGGAGCTGGATCCTGGAGTTGATGAATCTCAGCCATGGGTTTTTTAAGGCATTTTTATTACGATCTTCTTAAGCTAGAAAACTCCTTCCATCCATGCAGGTAAATACTAGCCATGTAGCAAAAAATCTTTAATAGTACATGGATATTGGGGAAGAAGGTGCTATTACAAGGATATAGTGGGTTCAATGCATTTTTTTTGGAAAAAAGTTATGTTCTGTTGGCTGGGTTCCATAGGAGTTGATATAGTGAAGTTGTCATATGTATGTAGAAAAAATAATCAGTAAACAGAAAACCATACATGAAAAAAAAGGGTTAGAAAGTAAAGGAATATACAAAGATTTACAGTTGTGAGTCTGGACACAGTCTTGTTTGTAGTTCATGTGCAGTGGGTTTTGTTATGTCAGTGCACAATGCTGGGCTCTGTTTGTATATTTGTATATACTCCTTTACTGTCAAGAATATCCTTTGTTTTCAGATCTTAGTTTAATTTGACAGTTTGCTGGTCTTGGCAATGAGGTCTATGTTAATCTATCAAAAAGCCTCCTAGTGGCTGTCTAGGTCCAAGCACAGAAGCCACTAAAAGCTCTTGTTTTGACTTCTACTGGTGGCAAGTTTTCCTAGTATTTTTGTTCTACTTATAAGTATGACAAATTATACGTGCCTGTAGGCAGCAATTTATAAGAAGACTGAAGGGAGGTCACAGATCTGTTAAATATGGACAGCAAAAATACTGACGACTTATTTGACAAACTTTTCCATTTTAAAAATTGTAATTTTCAAACAATTCATGGTAACGAACTGTAAGAAAGAAGCGATCCAGATTGTAATGGGATCAATTTTCAAAAACCTCAAAATTTTCCAACTAAAGTTACCTAAGTAAAAGTAAAACCACCCAAAATATGAACTTGAAGAATTCAAATGACCTACAGATCGAGCAAGACTTTCCAAAAGTCTTAAAAGTATCATAAATCTTAAAAGTCATAAATCTTAATTAAACCCAAGTAGCTCATTGGTTCATCATTACCCAATAGTAACATAGGCCATATAGTAGAACCAACAGATTTTGTAAAATATACTTGTGAGTAACGCCCGGACGTAACCTCTAGCGAAATTGGGAAAAGTATATAGCTAGAACTTAGCAATTTTGAGTCAGTCTTATTGGAGTCTTATTTTCAGTCTTGTCTCAGTCTAACCTAGGAGAGACTACTATGAACCTCTTATGATTTGTGTTATTTGAAATTATTTGCAGTCTATTCAAAATAAGCTTTTGAGAAAATCTTTTACCAGTGCATTACCTTTTGCGTCGCATCGCTCCAGATGACCATTTTATATTAGTGCCTTGTATTGCAAGTGTGTCGATATAACCGAAGCTCTGCGACAATTATGTGAGTAATAATAAACGCATTACTTTCTTATTTTATTCTCTCTATGTTAATATTTCTCAAACTTGTTAGTCCTTGTGGCTCCACTCGCTCCTAAGGGAAACTGAAACTTCTCAGTCTGATTTCGACTCAGTATGGCCGTTAATATAAGCTCCCTATTTGTACTACTTGTTTAAGCCCCCCCACTCTAGAAGTTCCGCCTCCACTCAGGTAAGTCACACGCGAACCATCAGCTAAGAGCTTGACTAAATTTCCCCATTGAATTATTAATTGGAATTTCCGTATTAGGAAACATCAGAAGATATAAGAACAATTTGTTTTTCAAAGAAACCCCCCCATTAGACAGATCAATAGTAACCGAAACTCTAAAAACAGAATTTTGATACCAATAGATACATCAAAAGAATCGAGTTTTTATGCTGATTTCAAATATATAAGTTTTTATTAAGTTTAGTCTTACCCATCAAAAGTTACGAACCTGAGAATATTTGCCGTATTTCTGAAATAAGGGAGAAACACCCCCTAAAAGTAATTAAGTGTTAATGAAAATCACACCATCAGATTCAGCGTATCAGAGAACCCTACTGTAGACGTTTTAAGCTTTTATCTACAAAAATAAGGAATTTTGTATTTTTTTGCCAGAAGAAAGATCACTGATGCGTGTTTATTTGTTTTTTTTTTATTCACAGGGATGATCGTATCGACCCAGTTGTACTAGAATATCGCGAGAGGGCTCATTCGAACGGAATTTAAAAATTCTAGTGCCCTTTTTAAGTAACCAAAAAAATTGGAGAGCAACTAGGCCCCTTCCCATGCTCATTGTTTCCCAAAGTCACTCGATCAAAATTTTGAGATATCCATTTTGTTCAGCATCGTCGAAAGATCAAAAAAGTATGTCTTTAGGTGTAAAATGACCCCCCCCCCTCCCCCACAGTCCCCGGGGGAAGGGCTGTAAGTTGTGATCTTTGCCCATTGTTTACATATAGTTTTTGTTATTGGGAAGTATACAGCTATTTTTTTTAAAGAGGAGAGTTGTGCTTAGGGTGTATGCTGATGGGGAGAATCTTTCTTGGGGAGGGAAATTTCTGAGGAGTAAATATTCTAGGGTAAATGTTACACTGGGGGATTTTGACAGAATTACTATACAAAATTCTTTTTAATTGTCTTACCATATTTTTATGTGGAGATGATCCGCGGGGATTATCCAGGGGCCTTTTCCGTGTGTTTTGTTTTCTGGGAAATAATTTCAAAGGAAGGGGGCATTTCTGGAGAGATTGAGAAACCAATTAGAGCTTAAAGTCTTATTTAAATTAACTAATAATTAATTTTTGAGTTAATTTAATAATTTTATTAACTAATAATTAAAACATTCTTAGGCAGCACAATAGTGAAGCCTAAGAGTGGGCAGCACTATTTTGAAGCTTAAATGTGGGGCCAGTAATCATTTGCTTACATTGCCAAAGCTCGACTTACTAGACTCTCATTGCTTCGATTGCTGAGCTTTTTTAAGTAAAATTTTCGGTTCTTTTTTGTCCAGATATTTTCTTTTAGGTTTTAATGTTATATTCTAAATATCAGCGGCCAAGTTCATTATCTGACCTAGAACTTATTGACAACTGGGAAGATTTCAACTTCAATGAAAGCCATGAAAAGTGAGTCGTTTATATATATCTATTCTACAAAAAGAAGAAAAAACCCCATGAAAAACATTTGGTAAAACTCCAGTTTACATGCTTTTTGCTATCTTGAAAAGTTTTTAACCAGGTGGACGAAACATAGTAATGACTCTATTGCAAAAAAATAGGGCATGAGGGGATATTTTCAAGCATCCACCTTTCTCTCCCATAGTCCACTCAGGGGGAAAGCTGTAGAATATTTCTGCTATGGAAAAAAAAACAACTAAGAGTTGATTACCATCCCATTAAGGGCCTGGAAAGCTATTCGCTCTCGTGTCTCCTCTCATTTTCTACTTTTAAAGCTTGAAAGATTCTTAGAAAATGGGTCCTAAATATACAAAAATGTCAATATGAGAAAAGCCTGTATCAGAATCCAGTTAAAATGCGCGTAAATGTCTTGCTTAGTTGTAGAGTAAAAAAAGACTAGGCTAAGCTAGAATATACCGTAGATACAGTTTGGATATTGATATATAGTGGATATTGATTATTCCAAGGGTATAGTTTGGCTGTTCCTTAGCCAAACTATATCTATCTATAAGATCTTATTAGATAGTCTAGGGATACACATACTGAAACGTTTGTTGTCAAAGATTTGTAACAATGGCTGCTTCCCCAAGCTCTTTGAAAGTATGCACATCTCCCCAATAAGGCCAATGGATTATACCCATAATAAAATTCTTTTATGACTTCCTAGCTCATTACAAAACAATTTGATTTGTATTCTTTCATTACGCATGCAATAATACAGCATATACATTGAAAAAAAAACCTCCATGTAGAACATAATTTCTGCTATTAATATCATTGGGCTATTCTAGAACGTAAAATCAAATAAGTCTTCTGAACATTTAGTAATAATAAGCTAGTAAAAATATACAAACTTCTCACAATATTTCAACACAAGACTATCCAAACAACAACTTAAAAATATAACCACATTATTATCAGCAAATGATGTAGGGCAGCAATGTGGAGAAAAGTTAATGGAGTAGGTAATGGATAGCCAAGTAATGGAGCAGACCAAGGACTGACCCCTTTGGCACACCACAAGACATATAATATGACTGAGAAAAAAGATAATCCGTTGTTATTTTAAAAAAACTTTTTCAAAAAAAGGTATAAAACTACTATGAATAAAAAACCTATGAATAACTATGAATAATTATAACTATAACCATAAATATAACTATGAATAACTATAACTATGAGTAAAAAAATATGAATAACTATAACTATGAATAAAGAAGTAAAATCGGTATAATTTGGTAAAATAAAGTTCCTCCAGGGAAAGTCTGGTGCAAGGTTGATGTTTTAAAGTTCCAGTGCAGGTCTAAGATTGCTAAGCACATTTTTGAGAACGGTGGATGTTTTTTGGGATTATAACGGATTTGTCTTCTTTTTTACTAACAAAAATGTCGCAAAAACGTAACAATTAAAGTCTTCATAAAATACTATAAAAACAAAAATAAACATTATTCCTTATTTTCAAAATGGGTCCGCGCTGGTTTGGTCCGCAATGGGTCCGCACATCCTAAAAACACACTTCAACTATTATTACTTTTCCTCGAAAAAAAACTTGCTTACTTTAAACTCCCGATCCGTACCTCTGCTAAAAATTGAAATACGAGCAGATTATTTTGTTTTCTTTAACCATTAACAGGACCAATTATCGCCACATTAGATATTTAACCAGAACAATTTCATTTATACGAACTATTTTTTAATTTTTCTATTCGAGTACCAAATAGTGTTCAGAAAATGATCGGAAAAACATTGAGTTCCTAAGTAATGGAAAGGGCATATTTTTACAGTTTATCTATTTATTTTATAGCAATTAATGACAAAAAATTTAACATAAACACATCCCATCCAAATGCTACAGCTTGATATGGAGGAGGGATAACCAAAAAAATAATAAAAAAAGACAACACAAAAAAAACGAAAAAAAAAACAAAAACAACTCAGCATAAACCTCAGAAGGGGTGTAAAAACAAACACAACTGCAACATCATATACCCTGCTACCAATCGCTTAACACTCCACACTCAACTCCTTCCTTAACACACTTCATTAAAAATGAAACACTACTTTTAATGATCTAATACCAATTTAATCTATCAACTATGCACCCTATTATATTAATCATTAAAATGATATTTAGAAAACAATTCATTTTTCAACGAATCATTTAACGAATTCCATAGCTTATCCCCCTAAAAATAAAAAAAAATCAATTGAATTTATTGAAAAAATGTGCATTGTCAGTTTAATATACATATACCGATACTTATTCCTTAAAATCTTAATTAATTTTTTGTTTATTAAAGCTATAAAAGTGAACATTTAGAAGGATTTTTTTAAGTTAAGCACAAATTATATTCTGGCTTTTAGAAAGCATAGGGTATGTAATCATTCACACATCACTTTCTGCCCTTTTTGAGCTTGGATTAGTTTTATTTTTGTTTTGTTTTGGGTTTCATTTATTTATTGATACTAATTTCTGGTAGTTGTATGATTGGTAGATTATTTGATTCTGTTTTTTTTTCATTTTTGATATAATGGAGTTCTTTTCTTGTTTTTGAAAAACTTATTTTTTGCAAAAATTTTTTTTGATTAATTTATGTTCGTTTTATATTGACATAATATTTTTCAGGGAGAAAGAGTGAGCCTCTTCTGAAGTTAAACAACTATCATTTCCATAAGAACCTTATTTTTTTTTTTTTTTTTTTAATATTTTAATTAAATCCCACCTCCTCTCCTATCGGTGAAATAATAATCTTTTTCACTTAATTTCAAACTTTAATGTCACCTACACTAATTTAAAAGCAATTTTTATTGTTTGAAATTTGAAAACACTAATTTAAAAACAACTTTTATTATTTGAAATTTGAATTTGGGTAGCCAAACATAATTGACAAAGAAAAGGTATACTATACTACAAAATTTTTTTTATTAAAAACTGCAAAAAAAGTACCATTCCCGGTTAAGCAGGGTGCCCTTCTGCCATAGGGCACCCCTTTCACCGAGGGAATATATTAATAATACACAAATATTTTTCGTAAAACCTTGTTCTCAATCAACTATACAACATCCTCCATCCTCCCAACCTTCCCTCAACCCGAAAACAAACCTAGGAGGAGTAGAAAGCTGTGCCCTTACAATATCTTTAGGCACGCCATTCTAATCCTTCTTTTATGACACACAAATAAACTACTAAAACCTTTTTAATACCCATTTGGTTACTCAAAAATCAAACAAAAACCAACAAAAAATAAATTAATATAAATTATCTTAATACTAACATCAATTACTCAATTTTTTTTTTTAATAATTTAAAACATTTTTTACAATAAAACATTTAAATCAAAATTTCAAATTTAAAACTAAATTTTAATCATCCATACCACATCTACTCTCTTCCTCCATACTCGACTCCCTTTCAAGTCATCTACATAACTTCCATACCACATCTACTCTCTTCCTCCATACTCGACTCCCTTTCAAGTCATCTACATAACTTCCATACCACATCTACTCTCTTCCTCCATACTCGACTCCCTTTCAAGTCATCTACATAACTTCCATACCACATCTACTCTCTTCCTCCATACTCGACTCCCTTTCAAGTCATCTACATAACTTCCATACCACATCTACTCTCTTCCTCCATACTCGACTCCCTTTCAAGTCATCTACATAACTTCCATACCACATCTACTCTCTTCCTCCATACTCGACTCCCTTTCAAGTCATCTACATAACTTCCATACCACATCTACTCTCTTCCTCCATACTCGACTCCCTTTCAAGTCATCTACATAACTTTCAAGCCAAATATTCGCCAAAGGAATTTGGACCTGCTTCTGACGTTTCCGCATTTTGCACACATGCATACTAACACTTGTCACTAACAAACACATCGCATAAATCCTTGGCTTACCTTTAACACAAAATGACAGCTTTAGAGCTTTCTTCTTTTCTTCTACAGACGTTGTTTTTATTCCTTAATTTTCTAGTATTTCCAATAATCTTTGGGGTAATCCACCGTTCGAGGGGCATTGAATCAATTCGTGCAATAGTCCGTCAAGCACTTCGTCTCCACACATCAAACAAGTAGGCGTTTGAGCTTTCAATATGCGACCAACTCTATCACTAAAGGGTAATATTTCGTGAATCATGCAGTACACAAACTCTTTCTGTTCATAACTAAACGGCAATTCACTTAGATTTTTAAAAGATAACTGAAAATCAATAAACGGCTGCTTTTCTGTAGCTCTATAATTGGGTTCTTTCTCACTTCTAAAAACATCCCGCGATACCTTCTTTAGTTCCTCCTTTCCCAAGTCACATCTCAGTGCTCTCAATTCCTTTGCTTTCTTCAGGGGGCTGACAATCCATCGCAGAGGGGTCGGAATTTTTTTCTCAATTTTTTCATTTTTCTTCTGCATCCTCATTCACTATAGGGAGAAACCACTGCCTCATAATTGCAGTTGATGGCTCCTCTTTAACCACAAGTTCACAAATATTTCTGATGAAGAGCGTCTTGCATATCACCCTGAAATCTGCTACCCCAGTTCCTCCCGATTCCACAGGAAAGTATAGCATTTTTATTTGTAGCTTTTCAAGTTTGCCTGTCCAAACAATTCTCCAGATGGCTCTTTCAATTTGTTTGGCAAGGTTTTCAGGTAATGGGAAAGCAGGAGTAATGTAAAATAATAGCGTGAGGCAATATTTATTGACATAGAGAACTCTTTCGAAAATCGTTTTGAAAAGGCTTTTTCTCCATTGACTCAATATCCTGACTATTTTATTTACTTTTTCTTCCCAATTTTTTTTTTGTGTTCAGCACTTTCTCAAAAGTCTGGCCCAATACTCGCGCTTTTTCCGCAAACGGGAGCCAACAGTTTCTTTCTATGTCGTAGTAATTTGCCGATTTGTTCAAGGGTAGAACACTGCTCTTTTGTCTGTGTGTTCTCACTGTGTGTTTTCCTTGCTCGTACCAATGCAAACCCCTACACACAGTTTTCACATCATTTTCACTTCCTGTGATAAAATTTCTGTCATCTAAGAAAGCTGTACTTTTCAGAAAAGCGTTTTCAGAAACTTGAACACAGCAACTTCTTTCTTCTACATACCGAAAGAGTGGGTCGAGATATATTTCAAATAGCGTTACAGAACAAGGGTCCTCTTGCAGCAGACCTCTTTCTAGGTTTATTATTGTCGTCAGTTTTCCATTCACTTTTATAACCACTTTCGGTGCAGAATATATTCTTTCCAATTTATCTAGGACATTCTTTCCGAAATTCATCTTTAGTCGCATTAATAACCACAAAATCTCTCGTATTACTGAATCATACGCCTTCACTATGTCAGCGCTAACTAGGGCTAATAGGCTCCGACCTAACACTTTTTCCATCGTTTTTTTATGTCGCCGAAGGCAAAGGTCTCTGAGAACTGTCAGGACATGTTGGACTTTCTTGCTTTTTATTCCACCGTTCTGGTAATCTCCCACTATTTTCCCTGCGCTTTTCTCTAGTCGCTTAAATCATACTTTGGTACATGTTCTATAGTCGCAGTTTATTAAGGAGATTGATCGCAAGTTTCGGTGGTCTTCTCTAGATCCACCCTTGTGTAACAGTGATATAATTGACAGTACAATTTCAGGGCTTCCACTTGTCCAATTTCATTGGGCTCTTCCATTTTGAATTCCTCGATTTTGCTCCATGTTAACTTATAAAAATCATAGCTTAGCCCGTCCATTCCTGCCGATACTCCATTTTTTAACCCGGATATCACTTTTTCTACTTGATATCACTTTTTATCACTATGTCTCGTAATTTCTTCCCCTATTTGTGCATTTTCTTCTTCTGTAACCTGGAATCTGGACTGGAAATCACAGAAGCAGTTCTCTGTTGTGTTTCCTACTGGAGGTTTTTTATTCAACACCCTGTAAAAGGAGGCGGTTTCATTTAATATTCTTGTTTGATCAGAGGTGGTTCCACCATTTTCGGCTGTTAATTTTCTAATATAGTTTTCGTCTCTCTTTGCTTGCACTTTAGCTTTTTCTGAAACCGTTATTAGTCTTGATCCTTCCACCCCTTGTAATCTATTTCTTATCTTGAAGATTTCGAACACTTTTTCTTCAATTTGTCTTATTTGCTGTTCTATTTCGTAATACTCTTGCCAGATGCTTTGCCCTAAATCTATTTCCTCCTTTAGGTCAGTTAACGTCCTATATAGGTGGCGTTTGTGAGCTTCTTTCTCTCTTCTCTGTTGCTTTTCAAGACTTCTAATGAAATGACCTGTTTTTGCTTTGAAACTAATCCACAACTGGCATACGTCTGTTTCTTCAGCGTAAACTCCTAGTAATTCTTTTACTTTACTTCGAATTATTGTTCTGGTCTCTTTTTCTCGTAATATATTTGGGACCATTCTCCAAAATGCCTGTTTTTTTACGTCGATACTACGGTCCTGTCCATAAGAACCTTAAATACTCTCTGGGCATAACTTACAACCCTTGCCCCTAATCTCTGGGATTTGTTTCGACCCCAGAAGCCTTGTTATATGATATTTAGACTATTTTGAATAATATGGCCATCTCAAAATTTCTATTAGACGCATTTCGGGACAATACGACGTGTGTGTAGGGTGAAGGGGGTAGCTGCCCTCTGATCACTTTGACTCTTAAAAAGAGCACTAAAGCGTCTGATTACCAATCCAATGAACCCCCTCCGAAGTTTATATGACCACACTTTCCATAAAAACCCTAAGTCCCCAGGGCATAACTTACAACCCTTGCCCTCAGGGCTGGGGGGGTTGTTATCCTCAAAGGCATAATTTTCAGACCATTCTGATGGGATGAACAAAATGGCTTTATCAAAATTTGCTCCCTGATCACTTTCGACTAAAAAAAAAGCGATAGTCTCTCAATTTCCAATCAAATGAATCCTTTTTGAAAGAGCTACGACAAAACTTTCTATAAAAACCTTATATGCCCCAACGGCACAACTTACAATCCTCGTCCTGAGGGCAATGGGGGAGGATTATCATCCTTAAAGACAGAATTTCAAGACCTTTCAACTACGTCGAACAACAGAGTCATATCAAAATGTTGCTCGGAAATGTTTGGGGAAATGATGGGCGTGGGGTAGGGGGGGGAGGCGATTATCCCTCCGATTACTTTCGACTATTAAAAAGGGCAATAGCCCTTTCAATTTCCAATCGAAAGAGCCGTCTTTGAAGTTTCAACGACAACACTTCCTATAAAAACATTAAATGCCTCCAGGGCATAACTTACAACCTTAGCCCTAAGGGCTGTGAGGGGATTGTCATACTCAAAACTCTAAGTTCCAAACCCTTCAACTATGCTCAGAAACCTTGATATGCCAACATGATGATCGAAACTATTCGTGAAAATAATGGGCGTGTGGGGGGGGGAAGCATTCGCCCTCCGATCACTTTTGTCTATTAATAAGGGCACTAGCCCTCTCAATTCACAATTGAATGAGTCCTTTTTAAAGTTTTTACGACGACGCTGGTAAAGACCTAATTTCCAAAACTTTCAACTACGTTGAACAAAATATACATCTCAAAATTATGATTGGATGTGTTTGGTGAAATGGTGGGCGTGACAGGGGCGTTAGTTGCCTTCCAATCACTTTCGAATATTAAAAAGGTTCCAACACTGGAATGCTTTATTTTAGTTATGCTAACTGGAACGTGTTTTATTTAAATTATATTAAAAAAATAAGCATGCCTAAAATGACCGTGAGAGGGGGTTTAGTTGCCCTCCAATCACTTTCTACTATTAAAATTGACACTAGCCCTTTGAATTTCCAATCGAATGAGCCCCTTTTCATGTTTCTACGACAAAGATTTCAATAAAAACCTTATATGCCCCCAGGGTATAACCTATAACCTTAGCCCTGAGGACTCTGGGGGGAGTGTCATCCTTAAAGACCTAATTTCCAGAACTTACAACTACGCTAAAGAAAATGGCTATCTGAAAATTTTGATTGGATGTGTTTGAAGAAACGGTAGGCGTGAGAGGGGGGTTAGTTACCTTCCAATCACTTTCGACTATTGAAATAAGCACTAGCCCTCTCAATTTCCAATTAAATGAGCCCTTTTTGAAGTTTCTACGACAATGTTATCTATAAAAACCTTATATGTCCCCAGGGCATAACTTACTACCTTTGCCCTGGGGGCTCTGTCATCCTCAAATACATAATTTTCAGAATTTTCAACTACGTTGAACAAAACGGCTATCTCAAGATTTTCATTGGGGAAATGGCGGACGTTAGAGGGGGGTTAGTTGCTCTCCATTCAGTTTCGACTATTAAAAAGGGCACTAGCCCTTTCAATTTCCATCAATTACTTTCAACTATTAAAAAGGGCACTAGCCCTTTCAATTTCCAATCGAATGAGCCCTTTTTGAATTTTCTACGACAACTCTTTCTATAAAACCTTTTATGCCCCCAGGGCACAACTCACAACCCTTGCCCTGTGGGCTGGGGGGGGGGTCACCCTTAAAGACTAAATTTCCAGAACTTGCAACTGCGTTGAAAAAATGACTATCTCAAAATTTTTATTGTATGTGTTTGGGGAAATGGGCATGAGAGGTGGGTTAGTTGCCCTCCAATTACTTTCGACTATTAAAAAGCGAACTAGCCATTTCAATTTCCAATGGAATGAGCTCTTTTTGAAGTTTCTACGACAACGCTTTCTATAAAAAAAAACCTTTCATGCCCCCAGGTGATAAATTACAACCCTTGCCCTGAGGATTGTGGGGGGAGTGTCCTCCTCAAAATCATAATTTGTATTTGGAAATCAACTACGTTGAACAAATGTTTATAGTTGTATTTTCATTGGACGTGTTTGGGGAATTGGTGTGCGTGGAAGGTGTTTTAGGTACGTCCAACCACTTTTGACTGTTAAAAGGGGCAAAATCCACTCCATTTTTGAATAGAATGAGCCCTTTTCGAAGTTTCTACGATAACTTTTTCGATACAAAGTGCCCTGGTCTAGAAAAAAAATAATACATTGTGCCAACATCGTTCTTTACTTAGGCAGCGCTGCCTGTGATTGAAAGGGCATATTTTTACAATTTATCTATTTATTTAATAGCAGTTATTGACAAAAAAACTTGGTATAAACACATCCCCTCCAAATGCCACAGCATGATATGGAGGAGGGATAACCAAACAAATAATAAAAAAAAACAACTTAGCATAAACCTCAGAAGGGGTGTAAAAACAAACACAACTGCAACATCATATACCCTGCTACCACTAGTTTAACACTCCACACTCAACTCCTTCCTTAACATGCTTCATTAAAAACAAAACACTACCTTTAATGATTTAATACGAATTTAATCTATCGACTGTGCATCCTATTACATTAATCATTAAAATCATATTTAGAAAACAATTCATTCTTCAACAGTCTTTGAAATTTACTTAAATTACTATTTTTAATATTCTCATTTCACGAATTCCATAGCTTATCCCCCTAAAAATAAGAGAAAACCCTGACCTAGCCGTAACCAAATTATTAACGCAACTGTTGTTTATTGACCTTGTGCCATGGGAATAAACTTCATTAACTTGCGTGAACACACTTAGAAAAGAAGCGGACTTACGTCTGATGTAATTATACATAAAAGTACCAGTATAAAAGTCGCGGAGAACAGCCGCTGGGAGTATTTTCATTTTAACATAGGCCTCTCGACATGATTCGGAAGGGTTTAAAATAGTAATTATTCTAATAACAATATTTTGCAAAACTCGGGACTGGACGAAGGATTGAGGAGAAAGTTTCCAACCATATTCAACTACAATACAAAATATAGGGGTGGATTAAACTAAAATACAACATACGGATTATTTCCTTCGGAAAATTGGCTTGGCTTAGAAGAAAGGAGTAGGTCTTGCAATTTATAGTAACAAAAAATTTCTGCTTTTCAAATAGACGTACCTGTGATTGATGATTAAGATGAGATTCTTTGGGTATTTGCAAAGCCCAAACGCCTGCCCTCCCATTACAATGGTATTCCTGTTTGTGTTTTTTATTATTCGCCAGAACAAGATGCCAGTTCTCAAAAAGATTTCCGGGAAAAATATCAATTAAG
This sequence comes from Artemia sp. Qi Xiang Cuo, assembly GCF_049724085.1. NCBI lineage: Eukaryota > Metazoa > Arthropoda > Branchiopoda > Anostraca > Artemiidae > Artemia > Artemia sp. Qi Xiang Cuo. The sequence continues at coordinate 56,676,611 of NC_142803.1, forward strand.
TGCCGCCTACGTACCGGGTAAATACCCCACGGTGCTATGTTCCTGCTTGGTGACGCCAACGAACTACGACTTTAGTCCTTGGACGCAGGATTAGATCTAAAACAGTTTGTTAATTGTCCACCAACAAAAGGTGATACGGCTCTGGACCGCATAGATACTAACATGTCCCAGTTCTATAGGAAACTCCCCCCAAGACCCCCAATAGGAGGAAGCTACCACTTTACCCTTGAGCTACACCCTACAAGCAAAGTTTGGGTCACGTACACCACAAAAACACCTACAAGTCGGCCAATCACAAACAGTGGATTGTTTGGTTTGTGCAATCGGCTCACGACTGAAAAATGGGACAGTATAATTTCTACAGTTAATGCTGATGAAATGACCGCTACTTTTCAAGAAAAACTTCTCGGTACCATTTCTATTTTCCTGAAAAAGTTAACAAACGTTTTTCAGCAGATCGTCCATACGTTACAAACGAAATCAAAGCACTAAAAGCGATATGAGACAACTTTTCAGGAAAAGACACAAAGAAGCGACTACCCTGAAGAATAAAATCAGAGGAATGACCTGCCAGGTAGTGGTATTGTACTTCCATAAGAAATTTTCTCATTTATTGGATTATAAGCCCGGACAGTGGTATACAAGGATAAAGAATATGGCTGGTAAAACGCAAACTGGACTGGATTTTGGCTATGATAAGCTGGGCAAAGAAACTGCAGATCGCCTAAACACTCACCTGGCAGCGATTGTTCAGTTACTTCCACCACTAAACTCGGAGCATCTTCCGTGTCCAACTCCAGATTTTATCGATTTCCCAATCATCACAGAATCCCAAGTTCGCCTCAAATTGATGAAACTGAAGATGACTATTATTACACCACTCGATATTCCTGTTGACCTCATTAAGGCTTTTCCTGAATTTTTGACTGCTCCGCTAAATTTAATATTCAACGAGATTGCAATGTCAGGCCAGTATCCGCAAAATTGGAAAAAGGGATTCATAACCCCTATCCCCAAAAAAGGAGCCCCCTGTGATTTTACTGGTGTGGCCTATTACGATGACACATATTTTTATCAAGATCTATGAAAGTTTCATCGCTGAGTGGCTAAAACCTTTTATTCTGCATAAAATTGACCCACAACAATTTGGTAATATTCCCAAAGTTGGACAAGCCATTACTTTGTTAGTTTGCTTGATACGGTTTTAAAGCCTCTAGATGATCCGAAACGTTGGGTCAACCTCATCGCAACTGACCTAAAGAAAGCATGTTCGCAAGCTATTGACAAATTTTAATATTGATGCATATTTGGTAAGAATAGTTGCCAATTTTCTTTCAGGTAGAAGTAAAAAAACTAAGTATAAATCTGCCTGTTCTGATCCCCAGCCAATCTACTGTGGAGTTCTCCAGGGAACAATTTTAGGCCTTCTACTTTTTTCGGTTATTGTAAATGAGTTGGCAAATGATGAGTCGGATTGCTTTAAGTTTGTTGATGATCTATCCGTACTAGATCTAGGTGAAAAGAGTGTTTCAAGCGAGGCAGACAGAATGATGGCGAGTTTATCACGCCAAGCTGAGGAGGGCAAAATGATCTTCAATCGTAAAAAATCGCTCGTACTAACTTTTTCTTCTATGAGGGACAACTGATTCCTTGTTTTACAGATTGTTTGAGGGTGCAGCATCATGAGTATCAAACTCTTAGGAATATATCTCACACATGACCTGAAATGGGAAAAACAAACACAGGAGATGATCAAATGGGCAAACCTGGGTATCCTTTCTTTAAAACTCCTTGCTCATCATGGCGTCCCAGCCCCCCACCTATTGCGTATTTTTCTTATATTTGTCAGACCGCTGGTAGAAAATGCTTGTCCCGTTTGGCATTACGACCTGACTTCGGATCAGAAGGACCGCCTGGAAAGTATCCAATACCGAGCTCTTCTGCTAGGGTCTGAATCCCCCAAAGTCCCTTATTGCTCTCTTTTAAAACAAATTTCTATTACAACTCTTTCGACACGCCGTGACAAATTGTGTTTTGAATGTGTTGTCGGTATTTTGGTAAATCTGCGGCTTCGTGAAATCCTCCCTCCGAGCATCTCCCTTCGCGCCAACGGCTCCCGTGACAAGTGGCTCACCGGTACCAAAAATTCAGCCGGTACCAGAACGGCGTATGCGTTACGCAAGTTGTTTTGTTCCCTCATTCGTCAAGATTTTTAGTGCTGGACTCATTCGTCAATAATTGTACATATTTGTTTGCTTTAGTTCATTATTCTTTTTATTCGTTTTGTTCTTTAAAGTTTTTTTTTCTTTAATAGTTGGATGTTTCAATGTCTTAAGTTTTAGTTTGACTCTGTGATATTTTGAATCAACGTATAATTTGTATGACGGTGGCTATGGCTGCGATTTTCATATTTTTTATGCTTTGTATTTTATGGTGACAAGAACTGCCGCTGGTTGGCATGACCGTGTAATGCGTTTGATAATAAAATCTTTTATCGTTAAAAAAAAAAACAATGTTTAAGTTTACGAATTATGTCAACATTTTTTGCTAATATATTTGAAACTTTCACAATATGATCTTTAAACGAGAGTGATCCATCAACAATAATACCAACAGTCTGGTATTGAACACTTGAAGTCCTCCATATTGCAATACCCCCAGCTTCAACTGAAGACATCCATGGATAACAATTACCAGACTGTCCAAAAACTACAAAATTTAACTTATTATAATTAATAGCAATCTTATTTCACCTCATTCAGATAGATGTCTTTTGAATAATGTTAGACAATGCAATAACCAACAATTCAATCCTTTTCGCACGCACAATTGGAGCTGTATCATCAGCAAACATCAGGAGAGAAACATTAGTCTCTTTATTGGTAAATTCTGAAACCTTATTCACAAATGGCCGAAGAGAAGAAGAAAGATCATTAAAATAAATAAAAAATTATAAAGGGTCTAAAATAGACCCTTGGGGTACACCGCATATAATTAGCAATGGTTGAGAAATTGAGGCAGATATTTTTTTCTTTGCAAACGATAAGAAAGGACACTAATTATCAAATTGAGAAATCTTCCATTATATCCCTACCTTCTTAACTTTTCAACAAGTATAGAATGATCCACTGTATTGAAAGGTTTAATGATGTCTGAAAAAATTGTTAGAACTCGGTAACCTTTATCAAGAGCTTGATTTGTACAACTAGTTAAATATGCTATTGCCTGTTCCGTATTTATTTCTTTTCTAAAGCCAAACTGATTAGGGTGTAACATATTAAATTTCTCAAGAGAATTATAGGACTTATGAGGGGAAAAACTGAAATGGGTCTAAAATTTGACACACTAGTCCTCTCGCCTGCCTTAAATAATGCAATCACAACTGCTGTATTAAAGAATCAATCCCACAAAATCTTCGAAAATTGCTGGTAGAATGTATTTTATTGCCTTTAAATTTAACTTATCCCCTCCAGCTGAACTTGACTTCATACTACGAACAGTATTATCCACCTCTGTGTAATTCGTCGGCCTTAAATAAAGTGAAACATCAATTCCTGCTGGTATAAACCTCTCAAAATTTGTGTCCTCTGGTGGCTGAATATTCGATGATAGGTTTGACCCAATATTTGAAAAATATTCACAAAACACCTCGGAAATTTTCACAGGGTCCACCAAAAGATTATTCTCCCCATCTTTGATTGGATGAGTTCAGTACTGAATTATAAGTGCAGAAAAACCAGTTAGTTTTAAATTTATTAGGAATATCTTGAGCAGCATCTGCTAGCAACTGTATATCTTGAGCAGCATCTGCTAGCAACTGCAGCTCCTCTCTTTCTGACCTGACTGATCTGATAATTTTGATCTGACTCCTGGTTTCTGCAATTAATCTTTGTTTTTTTTGGTTCAAGAAGCCTGAGGCTATGGGAAACATAGACTAGCTTTGCAACTTTGTCAATATTGGCAAAGGAGCTGGAACACCTCTCTGCTGCTGCTACCGCTTGCAAGCAAAACAACTGCCATGACAAATTCACCGAGTTTCAGCATAGTACAAAAATCTGACTCACTGCTCTGCAGACATAAGACTGCACAGAAGGTTCGCTTTGACTGCTTAGCCATGCAATATTATCATTATCGTTTCCCATCTTTTGTCAACAATGCCTATTTATCCTTGTTGAATATGGTCATTTTCAAACTCTTCCCGCTATTTTTTTCAAATTTGTTAGTTTACTGATTTTTTCTAAACCCGAGGAATCTGATTCTCCCTGCCCAACTCACACTCCAAACGAGGTATTTTGTGTTCATGGATTAATAGGACCCATTCATAGCGGATAACCGTGATCTCCGTCTAATGTTAAAGGAGCAAGCAATCCATTTTTAAACTCATTTTAAAGGTTTTCAATTGTAGTTGTAGAAATTGCCTCATTCCTATTATATTCTCACCCTGCTGCGGAAATCATGTGAAAATGACAATTTGAGTGAAGTCATTAAGCAATGCAATCTAGAGAGTCCCTTTGATCAACAAGCTTCACCCTGTTCTATTCGACTAACGGACAAACCAGTATTTTGGCGGTGGACATAAACACTAAAATTAAAACTTAAAATATTCTTCCTTAATCCATGAAACAACGCGAAGGTTTGACTGGACCAGATTGCCAATAGACGTTGAATGAATTGTCTCCATAAAATCTTTTCACGGGGACAAACCAGTCCCTAGTAACTATAAGGGTGGTTTTGGAACTTTCTAAATTAGAGAAAGCATAAAGTGTTGTAAAATAGTAGTAAAATACCAGTAAAAATATAAAATAAGTACATTGTGTAAAATAGTGAAATTTCCACGACTACTCACAACTCACTGCCGCCTAAGACCAATACAACTGCGAACGCTCCTCCTCCATCGAAATATATTCAAAACTTTTCTCTCTACCCCCTCCCAAGAAGTTTCAATTTCCTTTAAATCTTTCTTGCAACCTCTACCCCTCTTCCCTTTAAATAGCTCCATATGACCATTGGCTCCACGATGAAACATAGAAAATAAATAGTTAAGCAGTTTCTCCTATACAAGGGACTAAAGCATAAAAGAACGTTCTGAGGCCATTGTTTTTAGGGAGATGACTTCTCCCCTCTTTGCTATTGGTCCCCTCTTGTTCCCCTCATGGTTGATATTCCATTAAATAGTCTCTTTTCCACAGACACCGTCACACAATCTAAGCATATAATGGGGGAAATGAACCAAAAAACTTCTTGGGGAGGAACCAAATGGCAGGAATACATCTCTCCAACCATTTTTAGGAAATGGCATGCTTCAAGGCACATACTTTCGGAAGTCCTTAGTCTTGGCTGGGAGACTAGGCTCTTATTCAAGTAGGGTCATTACTGTGAGTAGATAGTTGAGTAACAGGGGTTGTGTTGGGACCTTTGGCCTTTTTATCAGAAAAATCCCCTTTTTGTAAATTTAACTTATTTTATCTTCAATTGTAATGTTTAAAACTTGAGCCCAGCTGTTAGTACGAGACGTCTTAAAAGAATTCGTTAATTAATTCAAACCGAAAAGTGTAGACGGCGATGACTCATACATCTTCAAAGGATGCTGAGTAATTTTAATTTGAACTCAACCATTCAAGCAGAGGTCCAGAGCATAGCGTGCAAAAGCGCATCTCAAACTGTACTTATTAATTGTAAGAGTTTTGAGTTTTAGTTCTTATGTTGAGTTTGAAGTGGATATAGTAAGCTTTCTTTATTTTATACCCTTGACGTTTTGGTTAGCCTAGGTAGGGTCTGAAGCCTAGAGAGAGGCTGAGATCGAACTGGCTTGGTTTAGGAAGTTATCCTATACTATCTAGAGATATTAGTGGTGACCCAGGTTGTTGCACCCTTGGCCTGTTTGACCGTTCGATCACGTTACCATACCCTGGATCAGGGTATACCTTAATAGGGTATTATCTTATCCTATATCTATATTACGGTAGTGGTAGCCGCTGGGCATTCCACTACAATAAGTGGTGCAGCACCATTTACATTCCAATAGGTTGTAATCGGAGAAGGGGGTAGATTAAAAACAAAAAACATACCTTTTTTTTAGTAATTTCTTTTAAAAAACAAAAAAAGAATCAAAAAATGATTTGGATTAAATTAGGAAAAATGTCTTTTTCGTATCTTTCTAACATTTTTTTTTAAAGTCCTTGCCCCTTCCCCCTATATTTTCGTGAATGGGGCCCCTATTAAGCATTGAAGCAAATGTTATTTTTCTTCTTTTAGGTATGTAAATTTCAGTGTACCAAGACAGTTGAAAAGGAATGGAACAATGTATCTTCATGTGTTTTTTTCACCGAGGAATCAGAAATTTTCAAACTGGAGAGATTTTTTGCAGCAAGAGTATTTGTCACATGCAGCCGCACCTCTTACTGTGTATCAAGTGCCTGATGCGGATACGTTTAGTCTACTTGGGGAAAAAGTAAGTTTTATCAAAACAAAAAGATTTTTATATCAATAGAATTTGTTCAAGCTATCTGTAGGTAAAAAAAAACAGACACTAAAGCAGAACACTAAACATCAAGAATATAAACTAAATATCCTTTTAAAGTTTAGCCTGGTCTAGCCTAAGTAGCGTAGGCGTACTATTAAATTCCTGAATTGACATTTTCCGAATAATGGAAAGAGTGTCAAAGTCTACTTCTTCCCCTAATGGTCCCAGACATAGCCCTAAATAATATATTTCTTCATTATTTTTTATTTGCTTGATTTGTTGTATTTTCAGGAATTTGAGGTGAAAGAAATTCCAGGTAAAATATCATACACTAAACATAAAGAATATGAACTTACTACTACTACTGCTACTAACAACTCACCGCAGCACCAGGCCGCCTGAGGCCAACACAGCTACGCACGCTCCTCCTCCATCCCAATCTATTCAAAGCCTCCCTCTTTACAGCCTCCCAGGAAGTTCCCATTTCCTTTAAATCTTCCTTTACGACATCCTCCCACCCCCAAACGAGGACGACCTGCCTTCCGTCTAGCCCTAGACGGTTGTCCGAAAAGGACAATCTTCGGCAGTCTGTCATCCTGCCTCCACAGAACATGCCCTAGCCATATCAACTTTTCTCTCGTTATAACCCTAGAGAGCGGGATTGAACAGCCTGCTGTTTGAAATACGGTCAGTAAGCCGGGTACCCACAACAATCCGTAGGCAATTTCTCTGGAAAACATCTAGCAAATCTTCATCCGCTTTTCGGAGCGCCCATGCTTCAGAGCGATTATTGACCACTGTCATAACTGTAGCTTCCAATATTCTAGTCTTAGTTTGCAGACTTATCTTAATATTCTTCCAAGCTTTTTTTTAACTGTGAAAAAAACACCCAGAACCTTGGCAATTCTACTTTTAACATCTTCATTGCTCCCACCATCTTTACTAATAGTACTACCAAAGTAAGTGAAGCTGCCCACCTGATTAATCTTTTCGTTACCCAACGTCACCTTTTTATCTTCACTTATTCCTAGCCTTAGGGACTTAGCCTTCTTAATATTAATTTTCAAACCTGTTCTAGTACTATAAACTCGCAAAACTTCTAAAAGTTCATTCGTTTTGTTCATAGTTTTATCTAGGATGCTTATGTCACCAGCATAATCTAAGTCTAGGAGAGTTTTTCCTCCCCATTTGATTCCGTGGTCCCCCATTGCCTTTCCTATGCTCCTTAAGACAAAGCCCATCAACATGATCCATATAAAGGGGTATAGAACACAACCCTGCTTAACTCTGGATTTAATACAAAACCAGCTGCTAATCTCATTTACTACCTTAACCACAGCAGTGTTATTTTTGTACATAGCATTAATTACTTTAATGTATTTCTCTTGTATCAAACAGTTCATGGTAACGAACTGTAAGTAAGGAGTGGTCCGGCTAAATAGTAACCGAAACTCTAAAACCGGAATTTTGATACCAATCGATACATCAATAGAATCAGATTTTTATGATGATTTCAAATGTATAAGTTTCATTAAGTTTAGTCTTACCAATTAAAAAATACGCGCCTGAAAACGTTTGCCTTATTTTCGAAAAAAGAGAGAAACAACCCCTAAAAGTCATAGAACTTGACTTAAAACCACACCATCAGATTCGTATCAGAGAACCCTACTATAGAAGTTTCAAGCTCCTATCTGAGAAAATGTGGAATTTTGTGTTTTTTGCCAGAAGAAAGATCACGGATGCGTGCGGTAGTCCTAGAATATTGTGAGAAGGCTCATCCGAACGGAAATTAAAAGTTCTACTGCCCTTTTTAAGTGACCAAAAAAATTGGAGAGCAACTTGGCCCCTTCCCAGGCTCATTTTTTTCCCGAAGTCACCCAATCAAAGTTTTGAGATAGCCATTTTATTCAGCATAGTTGAAAATTTAATAAATATCTCTTTGAGGTTGAGTTAATCCACCACAGTTCCCGGGGGAAGGGCTGCAAGTTATGAACTTTACCCATTGTTTACATATAGTATTGGTTAATGGGAAGTATAACGACGTTTCAGGAGGGATTTTTTCAGGGGGGGGGTCCGAGAAGGGGTTACATGGGAGGATCTTTCCATGGGGGATGTTTCCTTGGGGGAAGGGACATTTATATGAAGGGGAACCGGATTTCCAATCATTATTTGAAAAGCGATCAGAAATCATATATAAAAAAAAAAAATTAAACTGAAAGTAAGGAGCAACATTAAAAATGAAAACGAGCAGAAATTATTACGTATATGGGGGGGGGGGGTTAACCCCCTAGTCAATACCTCACCCTTTACGCAAAAGTTTTTTTTAGTACTTTTGAAAAGAGCTATCTATTCTAATTAACCGGTCTTTGGGATTCAGGGGCTTATGATCGAACAAAATTCCAACTTTAGCGTAAAGAGCGTGGTATTGACTAGGGGTCAAACTCCCTAATATACGTAATAAAAACATACGAATATTGAAGTTCGTTACGTAAGTTTATTCGTAAGTTACGTCAGAACAAAATTTCCAGAAAGGCCATTTAGCCAAAAAAAGTAAAACTAATATGCAAATTTCGTTTTAATTATACATGTACGGTAAGCCAAAATCAAAGCTGCATTAATTCAAAAACGTTCAGAAATTAAATAAAAAAAACAAGTTTTTTTTAACTGAAAGTAAGGAGCGACATCAAAACTTAAAACGAACAGAAATCATTTTGTATATAAAAGGGGCTGTCCCCTCCTCAACGCCTCACTCTTTACGCTAAAGTTTAACCCTGTCACACAACTTAATTTTTTAAACAATAAAAAATTTAGCTTAAAGAGCGTGGCGTTGAGGAGGGTACAGCCCCTTTCATATACGGAATAATTTCGGTTTGTTTTAAGTTTTAATGTCGCTCCTTACTTTCAGTTAAAAAAACTCGTTTTTTTAATTTTTATACCATACAAGGATAAGACCTTCGCTAAAGCTCTTCTATCAACAGAATCGAAATTTTACTCATAATCTATAAAACTGAGAGCCAAAGGTGTTTGACAACTCAGATATTTCTCAATTATTAACCTAAGAGTGAAAACTTGGTCGACACATTCTCTACCTTTTCTAAAACAGTGCTGTTCTTCTCTCAAAACTTTGTCTACAGCATCTCTCAGTCTAAAAAGTATCACATTTCTAAGTAATTTGCTACCTACAGAGACCAGATAATGCCTCGATAATTGCCACACTCATTCTTATCACCTTTCTTATACAGTTGTTTTGTCTTTGAAAAATCCATCCTGGTTTTCGACGGTTTGATATTAATCTTTATTTTTTAGAATATACTTGTGGCCATATAAAGGTTTTAGTTGCGCATGTGCTTTGATTGTTAAACTCCTAAGAAATTTGGAAACTTGTTTAAATGTAGGGTTCATGTTGAACATCAATAAGTGGGTAAATTTGAGCAAAGTAGTGTAAGAAATTTAAAAAGATGTGTACTATCACTGGTAAAAAAGAGTCAAAATCTTCTGGGTTTGTAGAAAGAGAAAAAGAGAGACTACTTCCCCTTTTTAGGGTTAAAGGTGATTTGAGGGCAGCCTTGGGGATACTGGATTAAATCAAAACAGGCTATATGCATGCAGGTTGTCAAAAGGGCGTATCTGCAATATATCAGGAATGTTTAAGCGCAGTAAGTTGAAATTTTCAGGGAATGTTGAGGGAGATGTTGAACTAAAATATAATACATTGTGCTCATCCAGGATATTCAAAGGGCGGATCTGCAATATCTCAGGAATAGCTAAGGGTGTTTAGTTGTAACTTTACGGGGATGATCAGCGGGATGTTGAAGTAAATCATCCAGTTTGTCAAAAGAGCGTATCTGCAATGTCTCAGGAATGGCAAAGGGTCTTTAGTTGCAAATTTAAATGAATGTTCTGTGGGATGTTGAACTAAACCAAAATGCACCATTCATCCAGGTTGTCAAAAAGGCCTACCTGCAATATCCCAGGAAGGGCAAAGTGTATTTAGTTGAAACTTTCAGAGAATATTGAGGGGATTTTAAACTGAACCAATAGACACTATGTGCATACAGGTTGCCAAAAGGGTTTATGTTTGTCAAAAGAGCGTATCTGCAATGTCTCAGGAATGGCAAAGGGTCTTTAGTTGCAAATTTAAATGAATGTTCTGTGGGATGTTGAACTAAACCAAAATGCACCATTCATCCAGGTTGTCAAAAAGGCCTACCTGCAATATCCCAGGAAGGGCAAAGTGTATTTAGTTGAAACTTTCAGAGAATATTGAGGAGATTTTAAACTGAACCAATAGACACTATGTGCATACAGGTTGCCAAAAGGGTTTATGTGCAATATCTGGGGAATGGCTAAGGGTGTTTAATTGAAAATCACAGAGAATGTTGAATGAGATGTTAAACTAAACTAAGACACTTTTTATCCAGTTTGTTATAAGGGTCTACATTGTCCAGGAACGGCTGAGGGTATTAAGTTGGATATTGAACTCTTGAACTGAAACAAAAGATAAAATTTGCATCCAGGATGTCAAAACTTCTACCACATATCAAGAATGGCTAAGGATGTTTAATTGAGACTTACAGGGAAGATCAGGGAGATGCTGAATAAAAAAAAATGCACTCTGTGCATCCAAAATGTCACAAGGGCGCATCTGCAATATATCAGGAAAGTCTAAGTTTATTAAGTTGAAACTTTCAGAGAATGTTAAGGGGGATGTTGACGTAATAAATTTTTAAGCTGTCCCTCTAATATGTAGATTTATCCATTACATTTAAAAAAATTTCTGCTAAGTCAGACCTGCTCAATTAAAAATGGCAAGAGGGCCAATTTAGTATTTCTTTTTTACCTGCAATATTTAGTATTTCTTTTTTAACAGCAAATACTTATTCGGTTCCAATATTTCTTTCTTTTCTTGTAATGTTTCTTGTTTTTTCAAGGATTTCTATAGGAAATAATAGGGAAAAAAAAAAAAAATGGAATAACACCTTTTTTGGTTACAGTCTTGAGGAAACCGAAGAAACTATACACTTTTTTTGTTACATGGCTGATTCTCTTTCTGTGTTTTTTTTTCTTTTAAAAAGTATCTATGAAATCGGAAATGAATATAGCAATAACAGTAATTATATATTTGGTTTCAATTTTACTTTTTCCTTATAACGTTGCTTATTTTTGAACGTCACTGTTTTATGCCGAAGAATAAATAGATACAGATAAAAAAGATTAGGAGGTGCATTTCCGAACTTAGCACTATTGAGCAGTGCTAAGTGCTAAGCAGTGCACAGACACAGGAGTTTCTTCGGGGGAGGGTTCTTAAAAAAAAATCAAAAAATTTGTTAATTTTTTAGAAAGTAAAAGAAAAGATGAGGAAATTGTGAAGAATTTTAGATATCTTTTGAGGGAAGTGGGGGATCGATTCAGAGGTATACTTCTCGCGGACGTAACTGCTCCTGAGTAAGATATAAAACCAAAATCTTTTGCATGAGTAAAAGGGTTCCTTTTACTATAGTTTTGGATATGAAAAATATCAGAAGGTAAACAAACGGACTCTACATAACCTTAGTCAATAGACTAACTTGATCCTTGGTATTGCCCCAACTTTATTTCCATAGTAGAAAAAGCTGAAAGCCAGGCTGATAAAAAACAGCATGATAAAAATCATTTTGGCTAACGAAAATAAAATGATTTTCTTACATGTTAATTTGATACGCATCCTATCAGTCTTAGTCGAGCAGTTCGCGCGCTGGAATTGAAATCCTTTGTCTGTATGGACACGGGTTCGAGTCCTCGTGTCGCCGGTTATTTGTTTGAAACGGCTGTCAGCTGTGTGACTCCGTAAGCTCAGCCAGAGTCGACTCAGCTCCCAATGGATACCTGGAGAAATCTGGGAGAAAAAATACGGGAAGCGTTGGATGATTTGCCCTTAACCACGCATTGCACTCCCGGCCGAAGGCAGAGAATCTGGAGAACCTGCTCCACACAGACCATTGGTCAGCATGCGATAAGCAATTCGATACACATAAGTTGACATAGTTTTAATGACCATCTTAGTGACATTTTTATAACCATTTAATGACGTTTTTGATTTGGTCGCTCTTCCTCCTTATTGTTTTTGACCTTTTCAGTCTTCTTTTCGACCAAATTACTTACATTCATGGTCACTGCCAATCTGAAATTGGGTCAGGAATAGCAGATAAAGTATCCGTACGCTATTAATAAACTCTACTGAATAAAACAATGTGGTCAGGTTAGGTTAGATTTCAGTTGATTCCGAAAAAAGGAAGAGGCCTCCTTTTCCGTTTTTTTTTTTGTGCTCGGCCTTGCTTCCAACAAACTATTTACATTAATGGCTAATGCTAATCTAAAATTAATCAGGAATAGCACTTACGGGTCCCCACATTAGTAATAGGCTCCTCTAAGCTTACGCTAATATTCATCTTTTAAAGTTTCTGAATAAATCAATAGTGTCAGATCAAGCTCGATTTCAATTCATTAAGGTATTAAAGTCGGGATTTAATCCAATTTCTCTTAAAGTCATTATATGTAGTTTTTAATGTAGCTGTATGTAGCTTTCACCTGTACTTTATATAGGTGGGGGGGTCGTTTTTGTTTTTCAATAAACATGCCTGTGTAAAAGATTGAGAGGCTTTATTTTCTTTGTATATGTACTATTGTAATCAATCCTAATCCTATATGTCCTGATAAAACGAGAATCGTAAAGAAATAAGGCTGTACAGTCCTATTTATTTTTTAAAACAATGCATTAAAAAGAAAGTTGCTTAAAATGAAGAAAAATGTAATTCTCTGTTTTTTTTCTTAGAACGTTTCTACAGAGGAAAAGCCGAGGAATATCCCTTTTGAGAAAAACCCGCTACCAGTGACGCATTTACGTAGGAAAATACAATTGAATGTTTTACAGCATTCTTCTCCTTTACCAAGAAAGAACATTCCTCATGAAATTGCACCCTTATTGACGTAAGTTTATTTTTCTTTTGTTTTAAATTAAGTGTTGTAGCATACGAGCAATAAAGCTGTCAGTTAAACATTTATTGAGGGATTGGTCCTTGTAGAGCATCCAGTGTTGAAAATAGCGTGTAAGTCTGTGTGTCTGTAACCATTTTTCTCTTTAATGAAAAGGCAGTGCTGTTTAAAAATCTGTTATGCTAAAAGAATGTGATAAAGTAGCTAACTACTAATTGTAGTCATAGTCATGTCTAGAATTTGTATGTTTGTCATGAAGCCGGTATTGTCTGAGAATTTGTCTATGAAAAGAAGACAAGAAAGTAGTTTGTAAATAATTGTAGACCCTTAGGACAGCCTATGCCGAACATAGTATGTTACCTTGTGTGATAATGGAATAACATAGAATTTCGTATGTGATTCGTATGACACACACGATATACAATGGAGGCTTACATGATGCAGTAAACATTCCTCAAGCAAAAGCACCCTCATTAATGCATTTAAAAAAATATATAATTGTATACGAGCAATAAAGCGTCTGGTGAATTAAGCAAGTAATTTAGGTATCGGTCCTTGTGGGTCACCCTGTATTGACACTTTAAAAGAAAGTCAATATTGTCGTGAGGTTTGGTTTATTAAAAGAAGACAAGAAATTAGTTTGTAACTAATTGTAGTCCCTTGGCGGATTGCCTGTGCCAGAAGCAGTGTGTTACCTTGGATGATAATGAAATAGAATAGAATCTGGTATTCAGTCTTAGTGTTCAGTCCCACACAATACACAATGAAGGCTTACATTATGTAAAATCTGTAAATATTAATCATGAAAAAGCACCCTCATAACGTGATGTGTAAACATGGTCAGTCCATTTCTTGTAAGAATTGTTTTCTCATTGTAAAAACTTATTTAATGGTAGGTCAAATGTGTCTTCTCTGCTCCATGAGGCTGGTCCAAGGGACCTCCTTCCGTATCCATATGAAAAATAGGAACTTAAAATACGTTTTTTGCCTTTTGTTTTTATTTCCCCCGAGAAACAAGCTTCCTGCTCCCTTGGTGGTCAGAACTGTGTTCATTGCTTTCGTCTAAGTAGGTCGTCTGAGCTCTCACCCCTCATGCTAGCAGGGATGTTAGCAAAATTCTGAGTTGCTACTATAATGAAGTGGAATCTACAAAGAACACTTGGTACTGGTGCATTATATGGTCACTTCTATATACTAATGAAAGACGAAACCCGCCAGACTGGTTATTTCCAATAGCGGTCTCTTGAAATGGAATGCAAAGAGTAGTTTTGATTGTGTTTACGATATTTAAACTGTTGGTTTTTGGGGTTTAGGGGAGGGGGGATGTACCGAGGTTAGGTTACATATTTAATATATGCTATGCTTTACCAACGACCAAACGTTACGTACGACCAAACAAACGCACCAACGTTTTCCGTTACTAGGAAGGATGTTTCCGTGGAGGAAGTTTTCTTGGGGGAAGGGGCATTGCTATGAAGGAGGCGCCGGTTTTCCCAGCATTATTTAAAAAACTATCTGAAATTAAATAAAAAAACAAGTTTTTCAACTGAAAGTAAGGAGCAACATTAAAACTTAAAACGAACAGAAATTATTACGTATATGATCTGGGTTCGCCTCCTAGTCAATACCTCGCTCTTTACGCCAAAGATTTAGCACATACGAAATTTTGCATTTTTCCTGTTACTGACGCTTTAATGAAATAAGTTTCTTTTCTCCTTCTCTCCCTCCCCCTCTCCATTCTCTCTCCCGTTCTTTGTTTTTTCATCTTATATGGTCTTCTTTTTTAGGGTAACTCGAGACCATCGTTATGTGCCGCCTGTATATATAGACTCTCTTAGCTTTAGAATCAAGGATCTGTTGAAAGTGGATAAAACCACACACGAAGTGAATCTGCATTTTTCATATACTCCCATCTCTTTTGGCAAGCTCAGGTATGTTATTTATTCAGCTTGTTTTTGTTATCTATTCTCTTTGCTGTTATTCTTGTTTTGATTTGTTATTTTGTTGTTTTGTTATATTTATTCTTGCTTCACTAAAAACCTTCTTAAATTCGGAATCTTTCAGTCGATTTTTTTTTTTGCCAAATGTATTTAGACAGTTTTTATTTTATTATGGATTAATTGCAGGTTTTATGTATCACATATTTAGCCAGACGGCATAATAATAAAATATTATATTGGTATGTAAAAATATTGAAAGGGAATAGTCATTCTGGACTTATTTAAAGACAGCCACGAATAACCTGTGATGGTAATTGCCACCAATATTTTGTTTGTTGTTTTTTTTTTTTTTTTTTGTTCTAGTGATGTTTGTTGTTGCTTCCAGTTTGCCGCCTTTCCCTAAAAGAAATTAGGGAAAATCCGAAATCTTTCCAAAAATTAACATTATTCGCCTAAGAACTTTTTGGTAACAAATATCTAAAATATATACACAATTTTTAGTAAAATATATATCATAAAATGTATTATTAATATTATTTTACTTGTAAATTATTTAATGTTATAAAAAGTTATTTTACCAATATATATATATTATGAAGTACGAGTATATTAAAATATATAACCAAATTTTTGTCATGATACGGCTATAATTACGTTAAATAGTACACTAGAAATTACCGTTAACAAATAGGTAACCGAATAGAGGATATTAATCTTAAAAATACTAACATACGAGCGCAATTTTATGGCAATTTTGAAAACTAAAAGAAGATCATTTTTCTATCATTTTTTTGTTTCTTGGAGAAAGGTCCTTTGGACTATCTCTGTGGCACAGATGGATATTACATTTATCGATTTTAGGAATGTTTCATTTTGACCAAGAGCCCCCTATGAAACGATAAATGCTTTGCATAGATGGCGTAAGCGGCTTTCTAAAGATTATACCCTAATATATAATAACTAAGGGCTTTGTAATATGTGGCAGTCTGCATAAATCTGAAAGGTGCTGTAGTGCTACAAGGAAAGAATGCTGTTACAAAGTTTTACTCTCAATACACGAAGTGAAGCAAAAAATTAGGAAACTGACAATTAAAATTTAATAAGTAAAATAATTAAATTTTTAAATAAATTAAATAGATACAAATAAATATAAAAATTTAATGAAACAATTTAATTAGGTAATAAAAACTAAATTACCAATTTATTTTACCGTTCACTGACGGGTTTCCGTGAAACTCAACAGTACAAGATACATGACTTGCCAGAGGCTGGTTATCAGAAATAACGATTTTGAATTTCTCATGTTTTCCCCCAAATAGTCAAAGCTACAAACAAATAGTAGTTTTTTAAGTTAAAAATTTGACTGGGAGGGGGTGGGGGGATGGGCCTTTCGGATCAATATTAAGGATTATCGCCCTCCCATCTTTTTTTAGCGCAATTATTTATTCTTTAACATTAAGACGATAACAATAAACAATATTGCATAATTTTGATTGGTACAAATTCGTAAGTAACACCCTTTCTCTTCTTAGTACGTTTCTGCTTTAAAATACAGAAAGTAAATCAAACTATAATTATTCATATTTTCTTGCATCTATCTTGAACCCCTTTTGTATCGGCGACTAAGAATTAAATAAAATAAGTTTTACAGTGTATAATCTTTTTTATTTGGATCAATGGAATTACCCTAAAAAAATGTTTTTCAATGAAAATACCAAAAAAAGGTGTTTTTCTAAATATCGGGCTACCCCTAGCCAAAAAAAGTCTGAAATCTAGGGAAGTTTTTTAGCTTTTTTAAAAAGCTCTTTCCTGTACCATTGAGTGAATTAGCTATTTTGACATTAATTTTTAAACCTATTCCTACGCCTTGAGCTCTCAAAATCTCCTGTATATCGTTCATTTTGCTAACATTTTTATCTATGACACTTAGATTATCAGCATAATCTAATTCTAGGAGAGCTTTGCTTTCCCATTTGGGTATACCATACAGAAATAGAACCTTCGCTAAAGCTCTTCTATTGGCTGAATCAAACGCTTGCTCATGATATATAAAACTGAGAACTAAGGGGGCTTGATGACTCAGGCACTTCTCAATTATTAATCTAAGAGTGAAAATTTGGTCGACACATCCTCTCCCCTTCCTAAAACAACACTGTTCTTCTCTTAAAACTTTATCTACAGCATTTCTAAGTTAAAAAAAGTATCATTATGAAAGATTTCTAAAGCAAAATATTCTTTGATTTCTAAACCTTAATTTCTGTTAATGTTCATTTTTTGGGGAGATATCGGAGAACCCCATTTTATTTCCAAGAAATTTGGAGGAACCCCGTAAAATTTTGGGATAATAGAACCACTGCCTGATAGTTGCAGCACATTTGAGTAAACGTTAAGGAACCCATCATTTCAGCAGAATTTAGTGATATTAATTAAACAATCCTGATTGATTATGCAAAGATTTTCTCAAACAAGGTTTATGGATTCTTAACTTTGGAAAATTTTTGTCGGCTTCCTCTGATCATTCTTTTTTTCATTCTTTGGGTCTCCGCCCTAGTTTTAAGAATGTAAGCTTAAACAGAATCTAGATATTTCGAAAATTCTAATAAATTTAAAAAATTCTAATTTCTAATAAATTTTGAAATTTTGCAATTTTTTTTCTTTCTTGGGTGAAACCTAGTTTCTTATGAGTAAATTGGTATTTATAATATGATTTCAAAGTTAAAGATTAGCGTAGGAAAGTCCTATGTATGACTTATAAGCGTTTATTCCACCCTTTTTTAAACTGTTGTTTGGTTGATAATATATTTTTTTTCGTTTTTGAGATTGTTAAACCATTATTTATATTGTATTGTGCTAGTAATAAATAAGCACATTATGTAACATTAAGACTCCCTCTTAAAAATGCGTATGAATTTCTCCTTTGTCAGAGATGTCTTTCGCATCAAGTCCAGTCATTATTCATGAAGAAAACAACATGAGGGAAAAGCAAAGAAAGGGAAGAAAAATAATACAAAAACGAAAAAATTTCAGAATTAAAAATTTCCAAAATCATAATTACACAAATTTCAGTGTGTTGTAATGAGATTGGTTTCTGCTACTTTCAATTAATCTGTAATGTACATTTATTAGTTTAATTAACGTCAGTTTGCTCTATTGAGGCTGTTATCCATTTGTTTCTATCACTCTAGTACTCACCTCTCTAATTTACAATTTAATGTTTGGGGACGACAATTTGTTTTAAAGAGGTTGATTAGAATTACTTTCAATTAATTCTAATATACATCTTTTGGTTTAGAGCACGTCAATTTGCTGTAGAGAGGCTTATTTTTATTTGTTTTTATATTGCTCTCTAATACTTATTCTGCTCTCTAATCTACAGTTTAGACAAGTTGTTTTGAAGAGGTTGAATAAAATTACTTTCATCTAATCTCTAATATACATCTTTTGCTTTAGAGCCCGTCAATTTGCTGTAGAGAGACTTATTTTATTTGTTTTTACAATGCTCTCTTATACTTACTCTGCTCTCCAATTCTTACTCTGCTCTCTAATCTACAGTTTAGACAAGTTGTTTTGAAGAGGTTAAATGAAACTACTTTCACTTAATCTCTAATATACATCTTTTGGTTTAGAGCACGTCAGTTTGCTGTAGAAAGACTTATTTTTATTTGTTTTTACATTGCTCTCTAATACTTACTCTGCTCTCTAATCTACAGTTTAGACAAGTTGTTTTGAAAAGGTTGAATAAAACTACTTTCACTTAATCTCTAATATAGCTCTTTTAGTTTAGAGCATGTCAATTTGCTGTAGAGAGACTTAATTTTATTTGTTTTTACATTGCTCTCTAATACTTACTCTGCCCTCTAATCTACAGTTTAGACAAGTTGTTTCGAAGAGGTTGAATAAAATTACTTTTACTTAATCTCTAATATACATCTTTTGGTTTAGAGCACGTCAATTTGTTATAAAGAGGCTCATTTTGATTTGTTTTTACATTACTTTCTAATACTTACTCTGCTCTCTAGTCTACAGTTCATGGTTTTGGGTTCGACAAGTTATTTTGAAGAGGTTGAATAAAATTACATTCACTTAATCTCTGATATACATCTTTTGGTTTAGAGCACGTCAGTTCACTGTAAGGAGACTAATTTTGATTTTGGTTTTATATATATTAATCTCTAATACTTACTCTGCTCTCTAGTCTACAGTTCATGGTTTTGGGTTCGACAAGTTATTTTGAAGAGGTTGAATAAAATTACATTCGCTTAATCTCTGATATACATCTTCTGGCTTAGAGCACGTTAATTAACTATAAAGAGACTGATTTTGATTTTTTTTTTTTTGTGTTATATCACTCTCTAATGCTTACTCTGCTCTCTAATCTACAAATTATGGTTTTGGGTAAGACAAGTTGTTTTGAAGAGGTTGATTAGAATTACTTTCAATGAATCTTTCATATACATTTCTAGTTTAGAGCACGTCAATTCACTATAAAGAGACTGATTTTGATTTTTTTTTTTTGTGTTATATCAGTCTCTAATGCTTACTCTGCTCTCGAATCTACAATTTATGATTTCGGATACGACAAGCTGTTTTGAAGAGGTTATTTAGAATTATTTTCAACTAATCTTTAATATACATCTTCTGGTTTAGAGGACGTTAATTCACTGTAAAAAGACTGACCTTGATATTTTTGTTATATTACTCTCTAATGTTTACTTTGCTCTCTAATCTACAATTTATGGTTTTGGATACGACAAGCTGTTTTGAAGAGGTTGATTGTAATTAATTTAAATTAATCTTTAATATAAATCTTCTGGCTTAGAGCTCGTCAATTCACTATTAAGAGACTGATTTTTTTTATATTAGTCCCTAATGCTTACTCTTCTCTAATCTACAATTTAGGGTTTTGGGTACGACAAGTTGTTTTGAAGAGGTTGATTAAAAGTACTTTCAATTAATCTTTAATATACATCTTCTGGTTTAGAGAACGGCAATTCACTATAAAGAGACTGATTTTAATTTTTTTGTTTTTACATTACTTCCTAATACTTACTCTGCTTTCTAATCTACAATTTATGGTTTTGGGGACGACAAGTTGTTTTAAAGAGGTTGTTTAGAATTACTTTCAATTTATTTCTGATGTACACCTTTTGTTTAGCAAAAGCCAGCTTGCTGACATTCTTTTGGTTTTTGGCACCAGACATTGTAGTGAAGAGGCTGGTTTTTACTTTTATTACTTTTTATTGATTACTTTTTAATTACTATAATAATTAATTACTTTTAATAATTACTTTACTTTTAATAATTACTTTTAATAATTACTGTTTATTGATCACAAATGGTTCCTCGAAGTACTCTTAAAAACAACTCCCCCTGTAAGAATTTTAACGTACTTGCTTGGCCAACCGCTCTTTCTAGCTACTTACAAGCTACTCTCTCTCAAATAATTCCCCTTATGGTAAAAGGTTTGTAAATTCTACGCTAATATATAATTTTCAAAACTTGGAATGAAGTCTTTACTCTGAGTAAATAATTTCTGAGACCACACTGGCTAATCATGATAAAACATAAAATTGCGAAGAAAGGAAGAGATGTTTTAAGGTTTGGTTTTTAATATTTTCAGAATTTCTACCAACTTCTATCTATCTTCTTCATCTAGTTGCTTACCAAAACAGCCATGTACATTTGTTTATATATCATATATCGTACGTACTAGGTATATTTATATTTACAGTCATGTACGTTTGCTTCAAAAATGGGACACATCACAGCGCCACAGGCGGACGGTGGTCAATGGACTGATTCTGAACAGCGTATCAAAGCACAGCAAAGGTATATAAATTCGTCATTGCGCACGCGCGAAGGAGGAGCCAAGGAAAAATGGGCTACACATGATGTGTCCCAGAACTCTTCAATGGAGATTATAAGAACGAGCATGACTGTATATATGTATATACATAGGCTGCGCTTACCAGCTACTCTCCATAAAATAAATCCTCCTCTACGATTTTTGACGACGCATCCTTCCTGTTGCTTGACCAACTGGAGAACGGTTATTATGGAAAGTTTAGTATGTCTTTTTGGAAATCTTTTTATGCCTTTTGAAACCAATTGAATATTTTCAGAGTTTGGGTTCAGTTTTCTTCTTCTCTAGAGCAGATGAAGAATTTTGGCTTCACGGACAAAGATCTGGACGATGTAAAAGGAATCTTCACTGACACGAATATTTATTTTCTTTGTCTGACATTTTTTGTAGCCGGTTTTCATGTAAGAATTTTCAAATTAATTCTTTTGTTTCTATACCTCCACTTACACATTTAAAAAAAAAACAAAACGACTCGTACAAAGGTTTATCTCCATTAAAAATCTCCATTAATACATTTATCTCCATTAATGTTACCATTAATGTTACCAATAGAAAAGGAATAACTATTAGGAATCGTTACGTTAGAACAGTGAAGTACCAAGGACAGTGAAATGAAATGTAACGCGGTATTGCGCGACATTACTGCAGAATATAGGTCTACAGCGCAATATTAAAAATACAGAAATGTACATGTAAAATCGGCTCATTGTATGCGTTAAAATGAAAACGAGGGACTGTTATAAATATCTAAAAGGGTAGTAATTTTTTTGGTAGTACCCAGGATATTAAAATGATATATGACTGATTGAATTGGTTAAGCGGAAACTTGCACATCCATATACACATTAAAAATTAGGAAGAATTGGGAAAACCATTTTTAATGAAAAAGACCTTTGTAGGCAGACATGTACTTTCTGGAAGTGGCGTGTGCTAAATATAAAAAAAAGAAACAGGGATGAAAAATCAGCATAAATATGGTATAAGCATATGGCACCAAATTAATTAAGAATGTCTAGCTTTCCTTGGAAGGAAAGCTAGAAATTTCTAATTTCTGTTTTGTTTGTCAACCAGGTTGTTCTCTAAGATTGTAACTAACAACCGGGGTCTTGGAGGGGCAGTCCCCCCTGCCCCATAGCAAATTATGTCCCTGATGACGACCCCCCCCCCACAGCCCTCAGGGTAAGGGCTGTAAATTATACCCTTGGGGCGTAACTGTCTTTAGGTAACTAAAGACATTCTGAGCCCCCATTTTGTCTGGGAGCTCAGGGTCATCACAGTCTCATCTAAAGAATCACTTTTCCAAGCCCCCAAAGTAAGAAAGGTGAATTCTAAGGAGATGAAACATTTTAAAACGTAAAGGCACTTTGGAATCACTTATCACACGATGGAAAGCAAACGGTTTTTTTTCTGTGTAACCATTTTCATTAATTTTGGTTTGGAAATTAAGTAACAGAACTGAATAGCTAAAAGCTGATCATTTTGTCCACGATTTTCAACTAGAGGGTGTTTCAATTGTTCTTCAACCAGGGGGAGCGGAGAAGATCTTTAGGTGGGATGGTGATAAAGGTGAGTCCAAGACTGAAGAAAAAACCAATCCTGCCCTTTTTTTCATATTTTATATAGTTTATATAAAAATATTAGTTTATATATATTTTTTATATTGTATATTTTTTATATCTTTTTTCATATATTTTAAAATGTTTCCTATATATTTTTTATTTATACTTTTTATATATATGAATTCTGCCCATAAAAGCTTCAAGAGCTTGGTGGTAATGCACCGGATATCTATTTTCGATTTGCGATAATTCGATATTTCTTTTATCACTGACACTGGTTTTGTAACTTTTTTCTTTTGATTTTCCATGTAGCTATAGAAATAACATTGACCAAGGCCGTAGCCACGATTTTTGGTCGAGGGAGGATATTGTTTTGGTGGGTGGGGGTTCAAAAAACGCATAAAAAATAATTTGTTTATATGTAATTTTTTTACGTTTTTCTGAGTCAGACAAAAATTTCGGTGAGGGTTCAACGTGAATAAATTCTGACCTAAAAAGCTCTGTTAGGTCACTTTTTAGGTTTAATAGAAAACACGGGGCTTGCATACGATAGAAGGATGTTTGTATATTTCATCATTTTTTTATTTGTGTTGATTCGCTCGAGCTAATTTTTCTCCCTGTTTTTTCGTTGTTAAAGTTTCCAGGTTTTAGCCTAATAGATTCCAACTTTAACTGGTATTTGTAGAAAAAGTTTATTTTTGTCTAATTAAAAGTTTTACTCGTTCTTCAATTTTATTACTTCATTTTTATTTACTTAAATTTTTTTTTGAATTTCAATTAGATATTAATCAGCATAGGCTACGAATATTGGCTATGTATGAATGAATAAAACTAGTTTTTTATACTTATTAATGTATTTACAGTCAATACAAGATTTATATTTTCTTGGCAAATCAAGAAGAAGACTTGTAAAATTCAGGGTACGAATTCAATATCAAATTTCCACCCTGAAAAGAAAAATAACTGTAGCGATATCACTTAGTACAATATTCATTATCGTTACTCAGTATTTTGCGTTCGCCTTATCACTTGTAAGCTATTATTAATAACTAAATGTGTCACGAAGGTCCACCTCGAAAAAGGGTACCAGCCTTTGTCAAAATCTAGGTGGAGGAGGGGTGATTTTCATCACCCACCCCAGAATTCACTATAATCTGTCAATGTAGAAACCATACCTTGAGAATAAATGGGCTCAGATTTTTTTTTTTTTTTTTTTTTTTTTTTAATGACATGAAGGTTTTTTTTTTAAGTATGGATCCTTGTTTTTACGGAATATCTTTTTAACTGTATACAGCAGTGTTGTCAGATGCCGTACGTTTGCACCATTTGGGCGCTTTATTGAGGAGGCTGCTTATTGATTGTTCAAACCACCTCATTTTTTGAAATCCGATTTGTTTGACTATTGTCTTCACCAGCGTAAATTTGCTTGAAAAATGGTAAATTTTGCCCATTCTTTCTTGTGGTTTATGGTATCTTAATTAAGGTGTGCGTGTAACTGAACCCCCGTGTAACTGAACCCCAAGCTACTGAACCCCTGTAACTGATCCCCCCCCATGCAGCTGAATTCTCGTGCAACTGAACCCTCGTGCAACCGAACCTCCGTGCAACTCAATCCCATTTAATTGAACTCCCGTGTACCTGAACCCTCGTGTAACTTTTTGCCCATTTGCACCAGATTTGCCAATTTTTTCTTCTGTGGTTTATGCTATCCTAATTCAAGCATCGGGTAAATAAATTTGTTGGTTAATCTTTTTTCTCTTCTTTAATTTAGGTATTAATTTGTTTAATCTAGTTTTGTATTTTCTTTCCTTTGCTTCAAACTGATAAACACTTTCGGCTGTGACGCCGAAATATTTGGTCTTTTTTTTGTACAGTTCACTGTTTTTTTAAAAGCTGCCGGTACTACCTATTAAAGAAGAAACCGCAGAGTCAGTCAGTGGAATCCTTCAACTACTTTCAGGGCTACTACCATTACTACTGCTGCTCTTACTATTGAACTAAATCACAAGGGTGTAAATGCATCCAGGTTTTCCAAATTGCCCAGATACAATATTTTAGGAACGTAATATGGTATTAAGTTTTATTTTTCAGGGAAAGCTGAGGTGTAGAGCTAAATAAAAATATACTCAATATACAAATATACTAAATAAAAATATACTCAATATACAAATATACTAAATAAAAATATACTCAATATACAAATATACTAAATAAAAATATACTCAATATACAAATATACTAAATAAAAATATACTCAATATACAAATATACTAAATAAAAATATACTCAATATACAAATATACTAAATAAAAATATACTCAATATACAAATATACTAAATAAAAATATACTCAATATACAAATATACTAAATAAAAATATACTCGATTTTCAAAAGGGCGCATATTATTAAAGATTGGTGAAAAATTCTGCCCATCATATACATAGTAAGCCAGGTCTGGATTTTCGTTGGGAAAACCCGAAAATACTTGAAACATTCTTTTATCAACCATTGAAAAAGACTTTGTTAATTAAAAACGAACAGAAATTAATCTTAAAAGACTTTCCACAAAAGAAGTTTTTCAAAGAAAAGTAAAGAGCTTCATTAAACCAAAGACGTACAGAAATAAAGTCAAATAATTTTTCTGATTGTTTTACTATTTTTCTGACACGACTTACTCAAAACAAAATAAAAATTTTCAGTTTTTTCACTTTAATATATCCAAAATTATTAAGACTTTCAGGAATGAGGAATGAATATCAGTAAATATATTAAAACTAAACTGTCAATCCACATTCATTATTTTTTAAGAATCCCGGAATCCTGGTGATTTTTCCTTTTTCTTTTAATATTACGAGACATAAAAAAACATAGCTTGAAACAAGGATTGTTTTCAGTATTGTGAAAATTTTTAGACTTTTGGTTTTTAGAAACAAAAATCTAAAGATTTTTAGAGTCTAAAGATTTAAAGATTTAAAAAAATCCAAAGATTTTTAGATCTAAAGATTTCAAGATTTTAAAAAATCCAAAGATTTTTAGATCTAAAGATTTAAAGATTTTAAAAAATCCAAAGAGTTTTAGATCTAAAGATTTAAAGATTTTAAAAAATCAAAAGATTTTTAGATCTAAAGATTTAAATATTTTAAAAAATCCAAAGAGTTTTAGATCTAAAGATTTAAAGATTTTAAAAAATCCAAAGAGTTTTAGATCTGAAGATTTAAAGATTTTAAAAAATCCAAAGATTTTTAGATCTAAAGATTTAAAGATTTTAAAAAATCCAAAGATTTTTAGATCTAAAGATTTAAAGATTTAAAAAAATCCAAAGATTTTTAGATCTAAAGATTTAAAGATTTTAAAAAATCTAAAGATTTTAAAAAATCCAAAGATTTTTAGATCTAAAAGAGGAGTAGGGCTCACGGGGTTTGTGAGCCCTACTCCTCTTAGTTTCTGACCGTTTTGAGTCGGGTCGATCGGTTCTGAGTCGGTTTTGAGTTTTGAGTGGGTTTGATCAACGATCGAACGGTCGTTGATCGTTTCTGAATCGGTTATTTATTGTAAACTCTGTTTGTTTGAGGTTTCATTTATCTATTAATGATGATTTATGGCAGTTTTACGCTTGAGAAATTATTTGACTTTATTTCTGGTCATCTTTGGCTTAACGAAGCTCTTTACTTTTCTTTAAATAACTCCTTTTTTGGAAAACGTTTTTAAAATTAATATTTAGTTATCGGGAATCGAATGGTGTTATGGTCATGGACCTTTGACTGACCAGGCTGCTATCTACCTGGCATTATCTTATCAGTGTTATAATAGACCTGTCCATCTGTCAAAATCTAGAGTATATTCAAAGCAATATACAGAACAATGTAATTTTTTCCAATATGCAGGAACACGAAATATTTTTCCATTTTACAGAGTATGGATATGTATATTTAACCAATATTTCCATTTTTTTTTTTAGATTCAGAAAAAGAATGATAAACGAAAAAAAAACCCTTAAAGAAAGAAATTCTCTAACTTCTGATTAAATGCTCCGTAAATTTCTGTTCTGAAACACAATCCTGCTGTTGTCTAAGATTTCATATTATTATCGAAGTCAACTCAGCTCATTAGAGTTGATTTAGTAAAGAGCTGGCCTGGTTTGGGCAAGCTTGGCTTAATAATAAAAGAAAAACGGTTCTAGAAGCTAATATATGAACCTAACGGTTTTTTAACCCTTTCAACTTTTACGCAATACACAAAAAGGTTTGTGCTGCCATCTAATATTCGTATTTACTAGAGTTAATGCTTTTTCTAAAGATGGCTTAGTAAAAGTGAGTTTCAGGTAGTAAAAATTATCGGAGCTAGATTTTTTTTTTTTTTCGGCTTAATAAATCTATTTAATATGCTATAAAGATACTTAAATATAAGTATATATTAATATACTTAATTTGAGAGGTTAAACAAGTCTCTAATTAAGAATATATTTTTACTAACTCAGTTGGTTTGTTTATTTGTGATCGAGTCAAGGTATTTTCCGAATATACAGAGTTCTTGAAATTATGTTGTTGTTTTTTAATTCAGATCTCTAACTTTTATGGCTATAATATACTATTGAGGCATCTGTCAATACTAGTGTATAGACTAGAGTTAAGAGCAAATCAAATACTTTCACCTTCAAGCTAGAAATTCAGGAAATATCCAACTATTATTTTTAATTATTCAGGTTAATACAACAGAGGTAATATAGTATTTTTCAGATTTTTTTTTTCGCCTAGTTATACTATTTGTGTGTCTTTTTGGTCTGAAACAAAAATCAATGCTTTAAGTATAAGGAGGGTTTGCTTCTCGGTGCTCAAAATTGCACCGAAAATCTTATTTTTTGATTTTGGCTCTTTTTTTAAGGACAAAATTTCCCTTTTTACCTTAATTAAAAATATGTATAATTTACAAGGCTTAGGTGCACTCCTCATAGAGGTCAAAGAAATAAAAACAGAAAAAAAAGTAGGAACATCTTTATTTATTTATTTTTTTTACTTTAAACTAAAAATGCTTTATTAATAGTTATTAATAATACCAATTATTAATAATTGAATAATATTTGAAATTATTTGATATAAATATCAAATAATTCAAATAATTGATATTCTAATATTAGAAACATCAAGGTGCTACTAGCAGAACTAGCAGATATTTTTTACTTCTTTGTATTTAAATTAACAAAAAATTGTTTTTACGTAGAAAACAGCGATCTTATTATATATTATTTATCGTTACGCAGTCAATAGATTTCTGGTATTCACAAAGATAGTACTTTATAGTTTTTCCTTTGTTTAGTCTGTTGTCCGAAATCCTTTGCTGCGAATTTAAGTATAGATTTATATCTTTTTCAGATCTTATTTGACATATTAGCATTCAAGAATGACATATCGTTTTGGCGACATAAGAAGTCGATGGTTGGTCTTTCAACTCGAACTGTTGTCTGGAGAGCATTCAGTCAAACTGTCATTTTTCTTTATCTACTTGAGGAAGATACAAGTCTTCTTGTTACTGTGCCCTCCGGTTTAGGCTGTCTTATTGAGGTTGGCCCTTTTTTAATATGTTAAAATGGTCCCCCATGTAGCTTTCTATGATGTTCCAGGGCCCCGTTAGTGGCGAAGAAGAAAAAGAGGACACATCAGTGCTACCCATGCAAACAAGGAATTTCCCCTGTTGTCCAAGATGGGGGGCTGTAACTTTCCTGTATTGATTTTTCGACAGCGAAAATCCCAACGGTGGACTTCGCGATTTTTTTTCTGACGCTGTTTTTTGATGAGTTTCAGGCCATGTCCTGAAATTTTGATAAATTCGCTGTCAAAATTTTTTATTAAGATTAATCAAAATAATAGTTGCCATTCCTGAGTAAGCTACAATGACAGTATAACTATTGGCCACAAATGTCAAAAGATCTATATACACTGTAGTGTATAGCGTTGCTCGATACTTGACATAGAAGTGTTATAGTACCACGATGCTTGATACAATAATGCAAACATCGATATTGAATTGTATCGTATCAATGCCCTTGAAAATTATCTTCTACCCTACGTCCGAAACGCGTTCCTGCCATTTTTGGAGATGTGGTTGCATCAATTGCCAATGTTTTTGTAGAATCAGTTATAAGCATATTATGTAATGGTCGCACTCGTGTCCGTAATGCAGTTGTAGCCGACATACAATTATTTAACAAATATATACAAGAGAAATTAGCATGGTGCTTGGTCGTATTGACGCTCAATAGAAAAGTTAGCACAGAAGTTGGTCAACTACAGGTGATACCGAATCAAAGGATCAGTAAGCTGATGACATAAAAAATAAGGATTGATGGCATCATAGAAGTTGGCACAGAAGTTGGTCAAGTACAGGTGGTACCGAATCAAAGGATCAGTAACCTGATGACGTAAAAATATGGATCGATGACATCATAGAAGTTGGCAAACTACGGATGGTACTGAGTCAAAGGATCAGGAAACTGATGACATAAAAAATAAGGATTGATGGCATCATAGAAGTTGGCAAAGAGGTTGGCAAACTACAGATGATATCAAATTGAAACATCAAGAAACTAATGAGGTAAAAAATAAGGATTGATGACATCATAGAAGTTGGCAACAAGTTGGCAAACTACAGATGGTACCGAATCAAAAGAAACTGGTGACGTAAAAAATAAGGATTGATGGCATCATAGAAGTTGGCAAAGGATTGATGACATCATTGATGACATCATTTTAGAAAAAGTGAAAAATTTTAGACCTTGAGATAGTTTGCCTGATTTTAGAAAAAGGGAAAAAGTTAAGACCTTGAGACAGTTTTCATTATCTCAGATAAAGAGATAAAACACCCCCAAGCTAGGGAATGATCTCGGTGGAAATTATACCATCAAATTCAGCATACCAGAGGTCAATATTGCCGAGATTCCAATCCCAAAAATACAGAAATTATTTTTTTGTAAAAATCACTTTCAAGGAAGATGAAAGCCTTGAGGATTTGGAAAAGGATATATTGTTTGAATAGCTTCAAATGGTGAACGAAAAAGAGAAGCAAGGGCCTATGCTAAACTTCTCTATAGGATTATTTTTAAATCTCCTTTTTTTCTCAAGATTTAAGATTTTTATTAAAAACCAAATAGAGACAAACAATAAATAATCAAAGAGAGCCAAGAGAGAAGTGAGCTCGAATCGAAAACTATATATTATCATAATAAGTTTTCTCCTTTGAGAGAGAAGGGAGACATGTCCCTTGAACAAAGACATTAATTTTTTTTTTTATTATCATCGAAGTTATCTCAGTAGTGTTGATTTAGTAAAGAGCTGGTGTGGCAAGGACAAGTTTGAATTAATAATGAAAGAAAAACAGTTCTGGAAGCTAATGCACGAAATTACGTGTTTTTTTTTTCTACCCTCTCAACTTTTACGCAGTACAAAAAGGTCGGTGCTGCCATCTAATATATTCGTATTTTTTGGAGTTAATGCTTGTTCTAAAGATGGCATAATAAGTGTGTTTTATGTAGTAAAAAGTCTAGGAGTTAGATTTTATTCTATTTTTGCGGCTCTTTTGAGCCTTTATTGTTCAGATATTCTTAATAACTCACCTGGTTAGTTTGTTTATGATCAGGTCAAGGTAAATTTTGATTAGGTGAAAATATGTGATTAAATGGTTGGGTGACCCAAGTGAGTTTAACACAATCAACAATTTAAAAATATTATTAGCATTTATTTGTAACTACCTAATGTGAATATTAAATCTAATTTGGTCATTTTAAATTAACCCATCATTTAGCAAAGGGAGGTTTGCTCTGCTTAACCTTCTTTGCCCCCTCCTTCCCCCTTTTGAATGCGTTTCTGTTTTTAAAATAAAAGGTTTAAAAACTGATTAAATCTAAAATTGATATTCAGAGGTAATGAGTTTTTAAATTAATCTTAATTTAAGTTGAAAAGTAATTTTCGTATAATTTGTTATTAGAGTATCCCGTTTATATTTTGAATGGTTGAGCCAAAGATCTTTCTAGTTTCCCACGGATCCACGGATTTTTCTAGTTTCCTGATGAGTTAAGGATTGATGACACCATAGAAGTTGGCAAACTACAGATGGTACCGAATCAAAGGACCAGAAAACTGGTGACGTAAAAAATAAGGATTGATGGCATCATAGAAGTTGGCAAAAGATTGATGACATCATAGAAGTTGGCAAACTACACATGGTACTGAATCAAAGAATCGGGAAACGGACGACGTAAAAAATAAGGATTAATGACATAGAAGTTGGCAAAAAAGATACAAAAGGAGAAGCATACCTCAAACTCAGAATTTAATTTTACCTCAAATTTGCCTCAAATTTGCAGAATTTAATAATCGGTGAAAATCATCTGCATCAAATCAAATCATCTGCATCAATCATACAAAATCAAAAGGTCATGAGGAATAACCAATAGCAAAGAAAACAATAAAATTAGTATTGAGGAATCTTAAATGCATGCGCAGATGATTTAAGGATGGCGTTAAATTGATTTTAAAAGATTGATTTTAACACCATCCCCACAAACAGATACACCCCCCTTCCCCAAAAAGGTGCTGAACTATGGAAACTGAATGTTTAATTAATAAAGCAAATATAACCAAACCAATTTAAGCAACATGTTTAAAACTTGTCCGTAGACTAATATTCCTTAGTTGTGAATGTTCGTTGTGTAAGTGCGAGCACCGAAATTTGTCGTCATTGCTCACTTTTTACTCATTTTCAGTTTTAATATTTTATTTTGTTTGATTTTATATGGAACATGTATGGAGTATCGTTAACAGTAATGCAGCGCTAGAAGGTATCTATGAACGATTTAATGAGCCTATAAAAGCCCTCCCCCTCCTCAAAAAAGAAGAAACAGAAAGCAGTCTTTTAATTTGTAATTGTCATTCCAACCATTGGAATGACGATGAAATGTTTTTTTCTGGCTGTGCTGCTCGTCAACAACACTAGAGTGATTCTGCAATTTTGTAACTTTATCATTTGCATTAAGCTACTGAATTCCAGTTGCTTACAGGTTTTCCTTAAGATTGAAGAATAGAAGATCAAACAATTTGGAGCTGACAATGTTGCTGTGATAATTTTTTTCGTTTGCTTGAAAAAAGGGACGACAATTTACATTCTTCATAGTCAAATGTTTCTGGCCTCCCGTTTCACAGTGTGGCCAGAAACATTCATGCATTTTTTTTAAAGGGGGAATTTTGGGTCTCAAATTCTATGAGAAGTGTGAAAAATCTCTTAAACCACTCTGCCTATCCATTCACAGAATTTAAGAAATGAAAATGTAGAAAGAAAACGGTATAATATTTAAACAAAGCAGTGTACAAAAAGAACTTTAGGTAATAAAAATTTGAATATTTCGACTCCACTTCCGGGAGCCTTTATGAACAGAAAAACGAATTAAGGTAAATTAAACACAAAATATAAAGTATAAATAACAGTGCAATAGGGAAAATCCTTTTATTAGACAGTGAACCACAACAAAATAATCTCTGGATATTTCGGTCACACATACAGTGGCTGTCATCAGCTTATAAACTGATGTTTATCTGCTGATGACGGCTATTGTATATGTGACCGAAATAATAAGAGATTATTTTGTTGTGGTTCACTGTCTAATAAAAGGATTTTCCCTATTAAACTGTTATTTATACCTCATGGAAAGGCAGTGTGGCCTTCGAAAATACGTCGAACATATAGAGAGAAAAATAAAATAAAACTCACTTCCTATTTTCGTTACGTGTTTTTAAATGATTTTTGGAACGTAACGATTTTGGTATTAATTTATTTATTTTACATTTTTGTAAAAATCTTTGTTGCGTAATTATATTAGCCTGTTTTTACTAGCAAAATTGTTACGTTTCAAGCATTATCTAAACATACGTAAAGATGCTAAGACAGGAGTTTGATTTATTTGTTTTTCTTTTTATGCTGTGTTTAATTTAGCTTAATTCATTTTTCTCCTGCTAATAAAGGCTCCTGGACATGGAGTCGAAATATTCGGATTTTATTGTTTAAAATTTGTTGTTGTTTTTTGTTTGGTGTACTGATTTGTTTGACTATTATACCCCTTTTCTCCCTAAATTTATTTTTTTAAATCTGTGTGAAATGTGTGACCCGATAAGATGTTTCCTTTTTTATTTACAATAGCCTGTGCAGCCTGGTAGCCTGTGCAGGCAATGTTTTCTGCAAACTAGTGTTCCTCTAAAAATTAAGGAGAATTAACTTGGAATAATCATACCAGTGTATCTGATGGTTTGACCTTGTAGCCCTAGCGTTCATTTCATAGCTAACTTTGGACTGAGCTTGTCCTTCCACTGTGTCAGTCCATAGTTTGGACTTAGTGTTGCGTGGACGCAGCTTAGAATGGAAGGACTGCCAAGGAGCTACAGGACAACTTTGTACCTTTATTACACTAACTATAAACAAGTTTTCCTAGATAATGATACCATCTATCGCTATTTGTACCAACCTAGGCATCTTAGTACCCTAATGAAAGAACCATCAAACAGTTCGTGGTAACGAATAAATAGTAACCGAAACTCTATAAAAATGGGATTTTGATACCAATAGATACATCAAAAGAATCAGATTTTAATGCTGACTTCAAATATATAAGTTCAAATATATAAGAGAAAATTTGGCTGATTTTCGAAAAAAGGAGGAAAGGCCCCCTAAAAATCATATAACCTTAATAAAAATCACACCATTATATTCAGCGTATCAGAGAACCCTACTGTAGAGGTTTCAAGCTCCTATCTACAAAAGTGGACTTTTCCATTTTTTGCCAGAAGAAAGATCACGGATGTGTGTTTATTTATTTTTTATTTTTTTTCCCAGGATTGATCGTATCGATCCATTGTTCCTAAAATATCGTCGGAGGGCTCATTTGAACGGAAATTAAAAGTTCTAGTGCCCTTTTTAAGTGACCAAATAAATAGAGGTTAATTAGGCCCCCTCTCACGCTCATCTTTTCCCCGAAGTCACCCGATCAAAATTTTGAGATAGCCATTTGGTTCATCATAGTCGAAAATATTAAAGATATGTCTTTTAGGATGACTGAATCCCATAAAGTTCCCGGAGGGACGGCTGAAAGTTATGAACTTTACCCAATATCAACATATAGTTTTGGTTATTGGGAAGTATACAGACGTTTTAAGGGAAGGGGGGGGGTTCTGGAAGGGGAGGTGGGTCGGGGGTTATGTGGGAGGATCTGTCTGTGGAGGAAGTTTTTATGGAGGAAGGGACATTGCTATGACGGAGACACTAAATTTCCAAGCATTATTTAAAAAAAGACCATAAATTAAATAAAAAAAACAACAAGGTTTTCACTAAAAGCAAGCGGCAGCATCAGAAATTAGCACGAACAGAAATTACAAAGCACTTAGCTGATCTGGTCCGTTTGTCAATATGTTGCTCTTGAAGACAAAGATTTCTTAGTAAGCTATTTATTCTAATTAACGGCCTTTGTGATTGAGGGGTCATTTTTAAAGAATTGGAACAAAATTCGAACTTTAGCTTAAAGACCGAGGTATTGACTAGGGGACGAACCCCCTAATATACTTATTAAAAATCTATGAATATAGAATTTCGTTAGGGAAGTTAATTCGTAAGTTACGTATATTTATTACTAATAAAAACGTTCGTAAATAAAATTAAACAAGTTTCGAGAAAGCAATTTAACCAAATAAAAGTAAAATTAATATGCAAATTTTGTTTTAATTATTCATGTACGGTGAGCCAAAATCAAAACCTGCATTAATTCAAAAACGTTCAAAAATTAAATTAGAAAAACAAGTTTTTTTTTAACTGAAAGTAAGGAAAGACGCTAAAACTTAAAACGAACATAAATTATTCCGTATATGAAAGGGGCTGTCCCCTCCTCAACGCCTCGCTCTTTACACTAAAGTTTTTTATTGTTTTAAAAAATTGAGTTGTGATAACGAGTCTAACTTTAGCGCAAAGAGCTAGGCATTGAGGAGGGGACAGCCCCTTTCATATACAGAATAATATCTGTTCGAAAAAAGCCAAATCTTTTTTCATATAAAGTGTTACACTGCCATTCAACATAAATAAGGCACGAGTGAACAAAAACACCTCCAAACTATCAAGTGGAAATGTGATATGTGAGTAACGTATTTGAGCAGATGTGAGGGACAGCCCATGAAATCCTTGTGTCATCAACATCAATAGATTTTGACTATACTTAATGAATTATGTCTATTTTTGTTTATCTACAACAACAATATGTTGTGTTTCTAGACCAGTGAAAATTTATCATCATTTTTTTTCTTGTATAGGTGTTCAAAGGTTCTCGAAATGCTATCTAAGAAGATTTCACGGTTTCAATCCGATATACGAGCAGGCATTCCGAGTGGGACGTTGCTTTGCCATTTATGTTTGATAGAATTTACCGCCTTTTGCTAGAACTAGCGCTAAGTTAAAAACATCACCTCTTCGCCCTAATTTAGTCGTAATCTAAGCGGCCTTGTCATCTTTACATTAGTCTTCAAACTTATTCTTGCGCACTGAACTCTCAAAAGCCTAAGAAATTCATTGTTTCTTATCTAAGACACTCAAATCATCGCATGAACTAAGTTTAAGAGTTTTACTTTCCGTCGTTACCATGTTCTCCCATAACTTTTGTAGTGTTCCTTAGGACAAAGTCCGTCTAGTTTATGACTGTAATGGGTATAAGACACAACCCTGCTTAAATTTTCCTTCTATACCGCATCTCTTAGCTTTCCATACAGCTTAAGTATCATCAAGTACGATCACTACGATCCGTAATCGTAATCACCAGGTACGATCCTTAATCCCTACGATAACTGCCTTTTGTTAGAACTTAATGTTAGTTTTGGTCTGCACATCGAACAAATAGCTAAACTATCTAAACTCAAAACCTGAGATTTTGCTGAAAATATCCGGATATGAGAAAGGAACCTTAAAACTTGGCGTGATTAAATGCCGTGTTTGCTTTACGCTCCATTTGACTGTCTTGGGTCTGTAGTTTTAGTAACTTTGAGGCGTTGAGTCAGGTGTAAAAGGAAGGTTAAAGGCCCGAAATGGCAAGTAAAGTGCTTTAATGCCTGTGACACATATTTTTTTTTTTCTTTTTTTTTTTTTTTTTTTTTTCTTATTTAGTAACGGTTGGTATGGACTCATGATGTTAAGTATTAAAATTCTCGGCAATAAGTAATGGAGTTAAGGTTGTATCATCAATGTTTTGTTTTATACATTTTTTTTTTTTTTTTTTTTTTTTTTTTTTTTTTTTTTTAGTAACGGTTGGCATGGACTCATGATGTTAAGTATTAAAATTTTCTGCAATAAGTACTGGAGTTAAGGTTGTATCATCAATGTTTTGTTTTATAGATTTTTTTTTTTTTTTTTTTTTTTTTTTTTTTTTTTTTTTTTTTTTTAGTAACGGTTGGTATGGACTCATGATGTTAAGTATTAAAATTTTCTGCAATAAGTACTGGAGTTAAGTTTGTATGTTTTGCCGTGAATGGCGATATCATCTGCATTTTCTCATATTGTTTGTATAAAGGTTTTGTTATGCTTTTAACTTCTCCCTCCTTCTGCCTCCTGAAATAATATATTTGTGTTTGCTCTTATTTCGAGCTGCAGTACCAAAGTACCTTTTTTTATTGGCCTACAACTGCCCCTATTTTCTGAATAGTCTTATGTAAGACGATTATGATAGGTCATTTTTTATTTTTGTAGTTTTGGAAAGTGATGAAAGCATTTAAGATTGAGCTTCGTTTTTCTGGGTGTATACTGCCACGAATTACTGTAGGAAGTTTTACGAAAGAAGAAAAGGAATCGGATGAATATGATGCTGATTTTCTAAAAAAGCTCTCAGTTGTGTTGTGCCCTCTTGTTATTGGTGGTGCTATTTACTCGCTAGTCTACA
Organism: Artemia sp. Qi Xiang Cuo; assembly: GCF_049724085.1. Classification (NCBI taxonomy): domain Eukaryota; kingdom Metazoa; phylum Arthropoda; class Branchiopoda; order Anostraca; family Artemiidae; genus Artemia; species Artemia sp. Qi Xiang Cuo. The sequence goes on from NC_142803.1 coordinate 56,713,355, forward strand.
TGCCACATAAAAGGTAAGATTATTCTTGTTGGGGAAACTGAAAGAGTTGAATTTAAAAGACCGAGCTATTGAATATATTACCATCACCTCCCTATTCTGAATAAATCAACTCATATGCTGCAACTTACTATTTTTTTTTTAATTCAGTCCATCGGTTGCTCTTGAAAATGTAAATAATTTATTTTTGTTTTTTTTTGTTATTTTCATTTATAACATATTTTCACCATATTTTTTTTTTGTCATTGGGAAACTTAGATTCTTTTAAAGAGATTATTCAGATCATTTGATTATTGTAGATAAAATTATTAGCAAAATCAATAAATTAGTAGAGGTTTTGATACTTCAGGGTGCATGAATGGGTTTGAAAATTAATGCTAAGATGATTAAGTAGTTTAGACTAGGGATATATAAAAGTGAGGTGGTGATGTTAGGTAACGAGCTAATTGATCCATTGGATAATTTTACTTGCCTGAGTATTGTTATCAGAGTCAACGCTATAGCGTTGCCTATAGTAAAGGCCGTACGCCTACAATGTTTTATTATTATTTATTATTATTTTTTTCCCAGAGGCCATTCATATGAAAGGGGTCTTCGTAGAAACTTCAAAGAAAGCTGATTCGAATGAAAATCGAGAGTTCTAGTGCCCTTTTTAATAGTAAAAAATGTTTGGAGGGCAACTAGCCCCCCCACGCCCACCATTCCGCCAAATACATCCAATCAAAATTTTGAGATAGCCATTTTGTTCAGCATAGTTAATTTCCAGATAGAAAATATATTTTTGAGGAGGACACTCCCCCACAACCCTCAGGGCAATGATTTTAAGTTATGCCCTGAGGGCATATGAGGTTTTTATAGAAGGTGTTTTCGTAAAAACTTCAAAACAGGCTCAATTGATTGGAAATTAAAGGGCTAGTGTCCTTTTTAATAATCGAAAGTGATTGGAGTGTAACTAGCCCCCTCCTCCCCACACCCATCATTTCCACAAACACATCCAATCAAAATTTTGAGATAGCCATTTTGTTCAGCGTAGTTGATTTCCAGATAGAAAATATTTTTTTGAGGAGGACACTCCCCCACATCCCTCAGGGCAAGGGTTTTATGTTATACCCTGGGGGCATATAAGGTTTTTATAGAAGGCGTTGTCGTAGAAACTTCAAAAAAGGCTTATTTGATTGGTAATTCAAAAAGCTAGTGCCCTTTTTAAGTCGAAAGTGATTGGAGGGCAACTAGCCCCCCCCCCCGCCCATGATTCCCCCAAACACATCCAATCAAAATTTTGAGATAGCCATTTTGTTCAGCGTAGTTGATTTCCAGATAGAAAATATATTATACAACCCTCAGGGCAAGGGTTTTAAGTTATGCCCTGGGGGCATAAAAGGTTTTATAGAAGGCGTTGTCGTAGAAACTTCAAAACAGGCTCATTCGATTGGAAATCGAGAGTTCTAGTGCCCTTTTTAATAGTCCAAAATGATTGGAGGGCAACTAGCCCCCCCCCCTCCACGCCCATCATTCCCCCAAACACATCCAATAAAAATTTTAGATACCCATTTTGTTCAGCGTAGTTGATTTCCAGATAGAGAATTATTTTTGAGGAGGATACTCCCCCACAACCCTCAGGGCAAGGGTTTTAAGTTTTGCCCTGGGGGCATAAAAGGTTTTTATAGAAGGCGTTGTCGTAGAAACTTCAAAACAGGCTCGTTCGATTGGAAATTAAAGAGCTAGTGCCCTTTTTAATAGTCGAAAGTGATTGGAGTGTAACTAGCTCACCTCCCCCCCCCCTCCCCACGCCCATCATTTCCCCAAACAAATCCAATCAAAATTTTCAGATAGCCATTTTGTTCAGCGTAGTTGATTTCCGGATAGAAAATATCCTTCTGAGGTGGATACTCCCCCACATTCGTCCGAGAAAGGGTTATAATATATGCCCTGGGGGCATATAAGGTTTTTACAGAAGGTATTGTAGTAGAAAATTCAAAACAGGCTCATTCGATTGAAAATTAAAGGGCTAGTGCCCTTTTTAATAGTCGAAAATGATTGGAGGGCAACTCCCCCCCCACTCCCATCATTCCCCCAAACACATCCAATCAAAATTTTCAGATAGCCATTTTGTTCAGCGTAGTTGATTTCCAGATAGAAAATATATTTTTGAGAAGGATACTCCCCCACAGCCCTCAGGGTAAGGGTTGAAAGTTTTACCTTGAGGGCATATAAGGTTTTTATAGTAAGCGTTATCGTAGAAACTTCAAAACAGGCTCATTCGATTGGACATTAAAGAGCTAATGCCCTTTTTAATAGTCAAAAGTGATCGGAGTATAACTAACCCCCTCACGCCCATCATTTCCCCAAAAACATCCAATAAAAATTTTCAGATAGCCATTTTGTTCAGCGTAGTTGATTTCCAGATAGAAAATATATTTTTGAGGAAGACACTCCCCCACAACCCTCACGGCAAGGGTTTTTAGTTATGTCCTGAGGGCATATAAGGTTCTAATAGAAGGCGTTGTCGTAGAAACTTAGAAACATACTCATTCGATTGGAAATTAAAGGAGATAGTGCCCTTTTTAATAGACGAAAATTATTGAAGGGTAACTAGCCCACCCCCCACGCCCAACATTCCCCCAAAAACAATCCAATCACAATTTTTAGATAGCCATTTTGTTCAGCGTAGTTGATTTCCAGATAGAAAATATATTTTGAGGAGGACACTCCCCCACAACCCTCAGGGCACGGGTTTTAAGTTATGTCCTGGGGGCATATAAGGTTTTTATAGAAGGCGTTCTCGTAGAAACTTCAAAACAGGCTCATTCGATTGGAAATTAAAGGGCTAGTGCCCTTTTTAATAGTTGAAAGTGATTGGAGTGAAAATAACCCCCCCCCCCGACGCCCATCATTTCCCCAAACACATCCAATCAAAATTTTGAGATAGCCATTTTGTTCAGCGTAGTTGATTTCCAGATAGAAAATATATTTTGAGGAGGACGCTCCCCCACAACCCTCAGGGCAAGGGTTTTAAGTTATGCCCTGGGTGCATATAAGGCTTTTATAGAAGGTGTTGTCATAGAAACTTCAAAACAGGCTCATTCGATTGGAAATTGAAAGGGCTAGGGCTCTTTTTAATGGTCGAAAGTGATTGGAGTGTAACTAGCCCCCTCCCCCCCCCCTACGCCGATCATTTCCCCAAACACATCCCATCAAAATTTGGTTCAGCGTAGTTGATTTCCTTTTAGAAATTATGTTTTTGAGGAGGACACTCCCCCACAGCCCTCAGGGCAAGGGTTTTAAGTTATGCCCTGGGGGCAAATAAGGCTTTATAGAGATGTTTTCGTAGAAACTTTAAAACAGGCTCATTCGATTGGAAATTACAAGGGCTAGTGCCCTTTTTTAATAGTCAAAAGTGATTGGAGTGCAACTAGCCCCCTCCCCCCGACGCCCATCATTTACCCAAACACATCCGATCAAAATTTTGAGACAGCCATTTTATTAAACGTAGTCTTAAGTTCTGGAAATTAGGTCTTTGAGGATGATAGCTCCCCCACAGCCCCCAGGGCAAGGGTTATAATTTAAGGATTCTCTGAATCCTTTCTATTATTTCTTATGGAAGGGATGCTCGTATAAACTTTAGAGAGGGCTCATTTGACTGAAAATTGAAAGTTCTTGTTTACTTTTTTAAGAGTCAAAATAGACTGGAGGGTAACTAGCCCCCCCCCTCCTCCAAGCCCTAAATTCATCAGATAAAAATTTTGAGATAGACATTTTGTTAAAATAGTTCAAAGTTCTGATGACAAAAACTCAAGTGTCGACACATCCCACCAGGGCCCGGGAGTAGGCGTTTTAAGATATGCCCTGGGGAATAAACTTTTAAGGAGGGTTTATAGCTTATGGGAAGGGGTTTTGTATGAGAAGAAAATATAGGAAATCTATTATAATTACCAAACTTTAAGGTTAAAATACATACTCTGTGATAGATGCAAAATTACTTTGGCACACAAAATCCTATTAAGGTCAATTCCAAACAGTCGTGATCGCTTTGTGTCAGCAAGTTAAATGGTCTAAACCCCCTTATTGGAGCTATTTTTTCAATCCATTCATTGTTATCAATCGCTGTCCACAAGTTATGCAAGCTGTCTATTGTTCATATATAAGGTTTTTATCAAAGAGGTAATCTTATAGACTTTGAAAAAAGCCTCATTTGATTTAAATTGAAAGTTCTAGATCCGTTTTTTAAAGACAATAATAATCGGACAGTAAGCACCCCCCCCATGCCAAAAAAAAACTTGAAACTTTTTGCAATCAAAAACGAAAAAAATTAATTAAAAAAAAAATTTACGAAAAATAAGTTTTTCAAAGAAAAGTAAAGGTCATTTTAAACTTAAGCTCAGTTGATACGAATACTTGTTAAAATTAAAACTCAAAACGACCAGAAATTACTATTAAAGAATAAATGAAACCCAAAACGAACAGAAATTAAATAAAGAATCATAGCAAGAAACATACAACAAGTAATAATATAAATGAATAAATAGATCTTAAAGCGAGTAGTGCTTAGATTGAATATGAAAATCAAGCTTAAAACGAATACAAATGTTTTGCTATTAAAGTATAAATGAAACTTAAAACGAACATAACTTAAATATACAAACATGCAATATATATTAATGTAAATGAATAAATAAATCTTAAAACGAGTGGAACTTAAAAATAATATGCAAATCAAGTTTGGATCAAATAAAAATAACTACAAACAAGAATTTGGGTGCCGCCTCACTGCAGAAGCCTAAAACCTACTGCGTCATTGGCTCTTTACTGAAAACAATTATTTGAAATATTTTCACTTTTATGACTTTAAGATATAAAAAACTAATTAAGGTTTTAAGGAATAAGCATCAGCATATGTATAATGAATTGACAATGCACATTTTTTTCAGTAAACTCATTTGAATTTTTTTTCAGTAAAGTACAAATTATATTCTGGCTTTTAGAAAGCATTGGGGTTTTGAACCCTACTAACATTGATTTATGCTCGTTTTGAGTTTGACTCTAATATTTATTTTAATTTTTGTTCGTTTTGGGTTTCATTTATTTATTGATACTGATTTGGGGTAGTTGTATGCTTGGTAGATTATATGATAGTCTGGACGCCAGGTGTTGAAAATGTAAATCATACCACGACGGAATGGAGCTGATATGAGAATTAGTCTACCCTCTACCCCCTAAATTGACCATGCGGATTCAAAAATACCAATGGCACTTGCTTGCGAGTGGTGGAACACTCCGAAACTTGACATTTTATTATATTTTGGTGTTTCATGCAAGAAAATGAATGTTCCACAAAGTTTGAGGTGCAGTTTTCCGCTCAAATAGAAATGCCTAGAAGCCATAGAATGCTTCATAACAAACTAACACGATTAGTTAGAAAAAATGACAGAGTTAAAAAAAAATGGCAAAACTATATGAGTCTTGAACAGTCTTGGAAAGTATAAACAAAATCAAATTGAATATTAGATACATGATTATATTAATTGTTGAAAGATCCTTCAGTTCAAGATTTTTTTTCACTGTAATTTTTATTTTCATTTTCAATGCTGTAAGAACTGGAAAATAATAAATTTGTAATATACGAGTAATTCGTTTTCAATGAAGTACCAATGACACAGAAGGCTTTAGGTTTTTACAGTTAAAGAAGGGGGCAGTATTCAAATTTTTTTTTAATGAAACTATATTTGTCTTGACCAATCTTGAAAAGAACTAACAAATTAAACTGAATATTTGATGCATAATGATATTAATTGCTAAAATCTCATCAGTTCAAAATTTTACTGTAATTTTAATATTTATTTTCAATATTAAGTACAAAAGAAACACAGATGAAACACAGAAAAAAATTTCTTTGTTGGGTCCATGTTCATATACCAGTTCATATAAGTTTATTAATCCACATTCATAAACAAATAAATAAATTAAACAACACTTTCACGCTGGAGAAAACCTACGAAGGTTTATGATCGCGCGAAATTCCGCGTAACTACTTACCTATTTACTCAAATATTTACATAAATCTCAACTATTTGACTAAAACTATTATAAATGAACCATAAATAGATAAACTATATCCTATATCCTATATATATATATATATATATATATATATATATATATATATATATATATATATATATAAATAGTAATAATAGTAATAATAATAATAGTAAAAAAAATATGGAAAAATAAATAAATAACTGAATTAAAAATGGTAATACATAAATAAAATATAAAAGAAAGATAATAATAACCAATCCAGTCTCCATCACTCACTTTACTCAACTCCCTCTCCCTTCCCCCACCCTGCCAACCTAACCTTAGCTCCTACCCACCCTTACGTTGAACAACAATAGTTTTTTTTAGAGCTTATTGCAATGAATATGGAAAATGCAGCAAAGTTTGTTATCTCTGGGCTTGGGTAGGGCCATTGGGTCATTTGATATTTCTGGGATTTAAGGCGGACGCTCCTAGGTCCAAGCGTTTTGGCCGCTCCGTTTTGGAAAGATTTTTGGGGAAGTCCCCGAAAACTTGGGGATAGTGAAAGCACTGAACAGAATGCAACTGATGAGTGAAAAGTGATGAAAGAGAACGGTGATACCGACCTCTCAACTGCCATTCTTGTGAGAAATTTGATAGTTTTATAGTGGCCACGGAATCCCTGTGTTTTCTTAAAATCACTTTTCTGTGAATAGGCTGCATAGCAGTGAAGTGCACCTGGCACTTCAACCATAGATAACATTGGTCCATTTTTTTTAGAAAAAAAAATCACTCAGTGATAATTTACTGCCCTCCTGGCATTGTGTGCCCCTAGGCCCGGACCTAATGGGCCTATTGATAAATATTGCCCTGGGCTTGGAGTGTCGTGTTAGGGTCATACTCTTGCAGAATTTCACCTAAATAAGCCTGAGAATTCCAAGCCGTTATAAAAAAAGATGAAATAAATGAAGCAACTCTTATGTACATTTTATAAACTGTATACCCTTTGGCTATTTTTGAATATTAATTGCTATCGTAAGGTGATTCTTGCAAATATGGATTGAAATAGCCATGAAATTGTCATGAAAGATATAATATATAAACATATATTTACGTTTATATAAATATATAAAATTATTTCTGTAAATAAATATTATGATAAATATCTATATAAGTAAAATAGATATTTATGTAGATAGAAATATACAAAAAATATATTTTTTATAAAAATATAATTTTATTAGAAAATAAATAAATGTTTTTTTTTAAAAGAATGTAATTTCGATTATATAAATAAAAATTATATTTCATATTTTAATTAAAAATGATATTGTTATATAATTTTTCTAAAAATAAATTATATAAATACAAAGATATATAATAAAATATAAATAGAATATGAATATATATAAACATATAAATTTGTAAAATTTATTAACTTGTAAAAAATATAAACAACCTTTGGGTTATCTAAAATATTTGATAAAAAAGTGAAAAATCTCTAAAAATGAATTGTGAATATAATTTTATATGCTGTATAACATTACGGTTTGTATAAAAGCTCCTGTATTTTTTATCCCATCGTTCGACATGGTCTTGGGCTAGAATTGAATTATATTTGTGTTTATTTTAGTTGGTATTCATGGACACTTGAAAGTCTTGTCAATGGGGTTTATGCTTTTGGTTTCCTGTTTATGTTGCCTCAGCTGTTTGTCAATTATAAGCTCAAATCTGTGGCTCACCTACCGTGGAAAGCTTTCATGTATAAGGTAATTAGATTTGTTTAATTATCCTGCTTGAATTCCTGCTCTTTCTGTTGCTATGAAAACATTAGAAAACATGAAAAATAGATTAGATGTACAAGTTCAACAGCCTGTGCCATTATCATCAGGGGATTCCTAGACTACTTTTTATTGGGGAGAGGGGGGGGGGGGAGTAGTCAGATGTAGTACCAAGGTAATACCAAATTTTTCCGATTGTTTTTCTGAAATCATATTTTCTCCATGAGGATTGTAATTCTTTTAGAATTCTAATTTTTTTTTTAGAATTCTAATTTTTTTTTTAGAATTCCAATTCTGTTTTATAATCTTATTTTTCATATTATAAACGCTATCTGATTTTTTTTTGCTGTCTTTTATTCCAATTATTGCCTAATATGCCTAGCTTCCATTATACCAATTCAGTATAAAAGAGTGACGAAAGATGTTGTTTTTTTTTTTTTTTTTTTTTTTTTTTTTTTTTTTTTTTTTTTTTTTTTTGTAGGATTTCGATTCTACTTTACCATCTAATTACGTATAGTCTTTGGTTTACATTACAATTGACCTCAAATATTCATTGAATAATAAATATATTGAAAGTATATAATGTTAAATTTGGCCAAGAATTGAGATTCATTCCCATCGCTAAAACATCGAAATTCAAAAAGTATACTTGAGTTATTTTGGCTTCTAATAGACGCACACAGAAGCTACTCAATTCCCCTTACATCGTTAGAGATTAGATCCAATTTTTAATATTTCTTGTCTAATGTCACGAGGAATTTCATCAAAATGTCACTAAAATCTTCTGAAAAATTGAAGTCCTTGACTATCTGAACAGGCCATTTTTTTTCCTATTCTTTACTTTTTTTTTGCGCAAAATATGTTATGAATCTACTATCGAGAAACTACTTTGAGAAACATTTTGTAAAACTGCCTATCTGTGAATGTTGTAAAAACTGTTAGGGGTCTAGTGGCGATTTTCAGAAATGTTCTGTCAATATTATATATAATATTTGGTAAATTATAATGACTTCTGTTGCGATCGCCAATTTAAACAGAATATTTCGTTCGGACAGCTACATAGCTTGTTGTAATAGCAATTGAATTCAAGATAAAAGATTGACGAAAGAGTAACGATACAAGGCCGACATTTTTTTCTTTTTTAGGTTTTTTTTACTTTATTTATTTGACTAATATACCTAACTTCCATTATATCAGTTCAGTGTGAAAGAGTGACGAAAGATTTTTTTTCCTTTTTTTTGTAGAGTTGCGATTCTGCTGTTTCATCTAATTACATACTATCATTAGTTTACATTTTGGCTTTGAATACTCTTTTCTTTTCATCTTAAAAGTGCCTCTTCTAGGATTTACTAGCCTTTTCCGGGTAGTAAATAGGGGTACTCCCCCTTATGTTCCCTCCCCAGATCGAGCCCCAGGAATCTATGATCTCATAACTATTATGAGCTTTATGATAACGTCACTTCTTGATTGTGTGTATCTCGCAACATATCTACATATAGATACATATAGGGGTAAGTAGCCTATACTGGTTAAACTTACCCCCAAGCTTTATATAGAGAATTTAAATAGAGCTTTTAAAGTTGAATTAATTCTTGTTCATTCCCTTAGAGAGAAAAAAGCTAATTGTAAGTGTGGCCGTGCGAAGTTGGAACCTGTCTAAAGTTATAATTTAGGATATTACTTTTTGTTATTATTTTAGTTTTTTTAAAATAAAAAGCCCTGAGTTTTTCAAAAATAATATCTATTTCTTCTTCTAGGCCTTCAATACTTTTATCGACGATATATTTTCGTTCATTATAACAATGCCAACGTCACATCGGCTGGCCTGTTTTAGAGATGACGTTGTCTTCGTAGTCTATCTTTACCAAAGATGGTAAGTAACGTAAAAAAAAAATCAATTCCTTTAATATCTAAAATTGTTCCACAGTTAGGTTCTAGGCTAATTTTGTGCATTTTTATCAGTGGTCTATTCCAGTCGTCGTATACTTACTAACAGAAAAGGGACAGATTACTACTACTCACACAAAAAAGTGTTTTTTCTTGTTTTTGAGGATGGGAACTCAAACCCTCCGGTCTCGGTTTTTTGACCGTAGTGGTTTCAGTGACGGAGTTTACTACCATTTTGAGGAGTTTGGAAATCTCTTTCAAATTTCTCAAAAATTATTTTCACAGTAAACTTATACTAGTATCATTAACTTATGTAATAGTTATCATAAACATTAGAAAGTGTGAATTTCAGCGTCGGTTGACTGGCTAAAAGACAAAGAGTCCACTAGCGAACTTTCCTAGTGGGCTAGCTATCACCGAAACTTGAAGAAAATGTTTGCTTTGTCTTGGAAATTTGACTGCAAACAAAGTGGAATTTTATACCCTTTTGTTGGTGAGTCTAAAAATCAAAGTGGGTGGCACCAGAGGGAATTCCCTAAGCGGTGAATTTGCTCAAATGATAATTGCTTTGAACTGTTTTTTCATGTTTTCCTCATGGGGAGCCAAGAATATTTTTAGGGACTACCCTTTTGTGAACTTTAGATTAAAAATTCTGCTCTGTTTGATCAAAGAAACAAAACTCATTCTTTCTGATGATACAAGTTTTGTTAAAACTCAATATCTCCATCTTGGGTACAAAATGGGGGAAGTTAAAGGGTTATGATGAGGGGTTTAAATGATTTCTAAGATTTTTCGGAAAGGTGGTGCGGCTTTTTGTATTTTGTCGTTTATTCGGATCTCTTGTCTTAGCTTACTAGTTATGGCAAAGCTGTCCAGTTAATTTTAAGAAGTTTTGCCACGTGAACTAAAAATTTTACAGTGGACGAGATAGGGTGATTCTTTACGGTATCGTATTGCCTTAAATGAAAAGGTTTTGTCACTTAACGGTTTTTTTTCAAAACGCCTGTTTAAATTTTTGGTCCCAGTGAGCTGTAGTTCGCTTTTTCTTAGGCTTGAGTGTTACCACTGCAGTCAAGACAAGGAGACTAATAAAGGTGATAAAGGCGTGTCTCTTCTTTTCGAGTTATAGGAAAATTAAGACAAAGCGAAAATGTGAGCCCTATTATTTGTGTATAAGCTACTTAAGGCGTATAATCCAATACCCTGAATGGCGTTTCTGGTATAATCCAGGGTATAATCTAATATAATCCAAAGTAATTATTAATCTCAGGGTATAATTTAATACTCTGTATGGTATTTCCGGTATAAACCAGGGTATAATCCAATATAATCCATATGATTCTTAAAGAATTGCGATTGAAATTGTTTTGTAAAGAGGGAGGATTGAGGAAGGCTTGAAGAAATGAGGAAGATTTTTAAACCCCGGAGAACCCCGGAGGAAAAGCCTCTAATTCACCATTGTACGCCATTATTACCGCGTTAATAATTGGCTGGAAAAAGACCAGCAGAAATATGTGCCCTGAAATTTGTTTATAACCTTAGATAATTTCTTAGACCCCGGTGCCTTTCCATTGACATAATTTAACAAATGAAAATATAGAGAAAACGGGTATAATATTTAAAAACAACAATATTTTCCATATTTTGGTACATAAGCAGGGGCAGTTCCAGCCTCTCTTGCTCCTGGGACAAATTTTGACCAGCCCCCCCTGCGCCTCCAAAAAAAATTTCAGGCCGCTTTTTAAAAAAAAATTCATTTATTAACCAAATTATTTTCCATTTGTTAATTAATAAATTTTTTGAAACTTATTATTTAAATCATTTTATTATTTAGTTATTATAGTTTAATTTAGTTGCTTGATCATTATTACTTAATTAATACTTAATATTTTTTGTATTAATTAATTAATAATATTTTAGTCATTTTGATTTATTCACTGCACCATCTACTTTATTTTAATAAAAATGAAATTTAAAAAATACAAAGCGATTTTAACCGTTAGATTATTTATTTGAACTTTTGCGCCCCTAAAGTTTCTGCGCCTGGTGCAAGTGTCCGTCCTCCTAAAAATGCCTCTGTACATACGTAGTTGACCAGTACAAAGTTGTATCTCTATACTTTCATTCGTTAAATTCTGTGTATAACCTATGGGGTTCATTTCAATCTATCACTTGTTAGTTACTATGTCTACCATGTTAACGAGTTAATTTACCTACATTTATAACGTTTTTTTGTAAATATAGGATTATCTTCATTATCTATATTTACGATTGTTAGTTTGCAACTAATGGCTTATACTTGAATATTCTTTGTTTTACCAGTAAAAATTCTTATTTTGTTTCCTCTTAGAATTAAAAAAAAAGTTTAGTCTAAAAAAAAAAACTATTTTCAATTTACATTGTATCTTATAAAAGGATCTTCATAATTATGAGTATTTTCTTTCGCTTCTATCGAAAGTTTTATGGCTATCAACGAAGTGTATATTTTTGCCAGTAATATTTTTACCAGTCTTTTTTTTCCAAAAAACCGTTTTTATTTAAAAAATTCATTTTTCAATTTATGTTTTAGTGAGGTTAATTAATAAAAACTTTTTTTCTACCACCGAAGGTTTTTTTGACAGCTTTTAAAACGTAAAATATTTCTCTCTTATCAGAGTTCCATACTTTTTGTTTCTGACTTGGTATAATAAATTCCCAAGCCCTTAAGTTCTGACAGAATTTGTTAAAGTCGGAACGAACAACCTACCTCTTTAGTTGAACTATGTCTGAAGTGAGTCCGAAAGCGAAATTTTGTGCACAGATTCTCGACATTTCGTAGACAATTAATTAAAAAAACTTTTTCTACAAAATAAGTTTTTCAAAGAAAAGTAAAGAACTCTATTAAACAGAAAATTAGCAAAAATAAAATCAAATAATATACCAAGCTCGAAACTACCACAAATCAGCATCGATTAATAAATGAAACCCAAAACGAACAGAAATTACAATAAATAACCGAGTCAAACTCAAAACGAGCAGAAATTAACATAAGTTGGGCTCAAAACCGCTTTGCCTTCCCAAGGCCAGATCATAATTTGCACTTCCCCTACAACCCTAAAAAGTAAATGTTCTTACTTTTATAACTTTAATACATCAAATAATGCTAACATTTTCATTACTAAATATCAGTATATGTATATTAAACTGACAATGAACATTCATTTGTATTTTTTTCCGTAAAGTGTAAATTTTTTTTTGGCCTTGGGAAGGCATAGGGTTTTGCGCCCAATTTATGTTAATTTCTGCTCGTTTTGAGTTTGACTCGGTTATTTATTGTAATTTCCGTTCGTTTTGGGTTTCATTTATTTATCGATTCTGATTTGTGGTAGTTTCTACGATGACGGGCGTGGGGGGGGGGGGCTAATTGCCCTCGAATCACTTTCGACTGGTAAAAAGGGTACTAGCTACTCCAATTTCCAATCGAATGAGCCCTTTTCGAATTTTATACGACAACTCCTTCGATACCAAGTGCCCGGGTATGGAGAAAAAAAAAAGAAAAAAAAAAAGAAAAAAAAAGCACATTGTGCACACATCGTTCTTTACTTAGGTAGCGCTAGCGCGCAGCCTATGAAAAGGCATTTGTAGGCTCTTTCTGTCTAAAAAAAATTGCTGCGAATGAATAGTACCAGCCCATAGACGGTCAAGTTTTAATTATTCTGCTCTGTTGATAGCCTGCAGAACTCTCTTGAATCTTTAAATTTTTAAAGCCTGGTCGCAAAAAGAAGCAAAAAAGAATATTTGTCATTATGAAGACCCTATTATATAATGGGAAAATCGAAATTTTTTTAGACTAAAAAAAAGTGTCGGGGCACCTACGAAATATCAAATATTCAAAAATCTCCTAATGCTTTCATTTATAGGCTAATGAAGGTTTCATCTTTTAAATTTATGCTGCACGATCTAAGGATGGCTGAATATTTAGTTCGCTTCGATTTCAGATACACGGCAACCCTGTCAAATATAAATCAATTTTTAGTCTTTTTCGTATTCACCAATCTGTATTTTCTACTAAAATTATAAGTTTTATCTGTTTTATTATTGCTTTTTTATATTTATTTTTTTTCCATTGCATTTCGTAACTATTCGAAAACGTAAAATTACCACCTTTAGCTTAAATTTTGGTAATAAATTTTTGGTAATAAAGTAAATACTGAAATACTGATTTCAGTATTTACTGTTAGTAAGAAATTAATTTTTAGTTTTCTAATAATTTTTTAAGTAACAGTTTTCAAAAAATGTTATTTTTTGTTTGATTTTGAGATATAAGCTGTTTCTGAATGTTTATAATTCTGAATTTTAATGTACGTTTCCGTCAAGGTTATGCTCTCTTTTTTTCTGTTCCTTGCTGGTCTGATTGAAATTCGAAGGTTGTGAGTTAAGACAGGGGATGTGCATGTAATAGTTCAAAGCTTCCATATATATCTTTTAAGAAGGAATTTGGATTTATCTCTCTCCTTGTTGTTTAACTGATAGGAAAATTATCAATCTTGTTTTACAGGCTATATCCTGTTGATAAAGCTAGAGTCAACGAGTTTGGTCAATCAGGAGAAGAAGAAAAGGAGAAAATAGAATAAATCTTTTAAGACGTGAATTTATTTATTCATTTATTATGTTTTTGGTATATTGTTCTTTATTTGCTTCTGTTTAAACTTTTTTATAATATTGTCTTGATTTTGGTGATATCAAGTATGTATAATCAAGTATATCAAGTATGTAGCAAGGGGCAGAGGCGAGGATAAAGAAATAATTAATGTTTTCCTCTCTTAAATTGTTTCTTTTTAATTCGATTTGAATGTTCCCTTGTGAACGCTTATTGCTTTTTTCGTCAAAAGCATATTTTGACATAAAATACGCTGAAAAAAACATCAATATCAAAGCAACATAAAAAAAAATCAAAAACATTGCAATGATGAAAAAACATCAAAAACAAAAACAGGGTCGCTTTTCAGTAAAGATTTATGCTTTAAGATGGACAGAAAATGTTGTAAAAGTCGTTAACCGAATTTAATTTGAAATCTTCTTAAATATTTTCCAAATTAAACGTGAAATGATGGTTTAGAAGGTCGATGAGGTCTATTTTTTACCGAATATTTTATGACTTATTTGGCTTACGGCTCTTGTCAGGGGTTCGGCTTATAAAATGATGGGGCCATGTGCCACTAAGTTGACCTATCGCTTGCCAGGCTCCAGGCTTCTTCCACTGAGATGGGGCTTAGAAAAGAAATTGGTTGGCTCGCCTTTCCACCTTGTGAGGGGAAGTCCTCTTGGTCGTTCCCATCCGTGCAGGGTGCAGTTGAAGTCAAACACAACCCGTGCTGAGGTGTCGTGTTGCATGTGAAGGAGGTTGATGTACCAGTGAACAGTGCATTGGGCCAGTTATGTCGAAAAAAGAGTTTGCGAAGCATGTGACACGTGGATCTGGTTTCTAAAAAATTTAGTCCAGTGGGCCCCCTCGATTTTTCTAAGATGTTTAGTCTGAGTGACATCTACGGTCTTGAAGACAGATTTTGTGGCTGACCAAGTCTCCGCTCCATAGCGCTTATTGACGCGTTGTAAATATGCATTTTAGAGTGGTGCCTTATATTTGGCTTTCACCTAAATAATGCTTCTCAGCCTCCCAACAACTGATGACGCTCGGGCTGGTCGAGATGTAAGCTCTTTTGTGATCGAACCGTCCTCGACAGAGTGGATGCGAGGTAAGTGAAAGTCTTCAACCACATTTATCAGGTTGTTCCCAATGTTGACTTCCTTTATAGTGGAGAGGAACGTGGGGGGGGGGGGGCTCGATGGGCATGACTTTGGTTTTCTGCCAGGGAGGTGAATTTGTAGGGGAACGGAGTCATTTAATAATTTCGGAGTTATTTTAAGTGGTGTCGTTGAGGGGGGATTATTTTATAGCCCATGCCCCTTTGCCAGTAGCAACAATTGGGATGCCTGTAGCATCCCATTTGAGTTTACACTCTCTGGCAGACTACTTAGCATTCAACCTTCATTTGAAAGCATCAATGGATTCAGCTGTAACTGTTTCATTAGCAGTAACTGTGAAAAGCAATATTTCGAGGAGGGGGCTTATTGTGTACCCGAAATTTTTTTTCGTGTAGTTACATTTAAAACTAAATTACTTATCCAAAATATAAGCCATTTAGAGGTAAAAGCATCAATACGTATAGCATTTAGATAGAAACAAAGTCAGATCCAATTAGACTTTACAATATGTCACCTCCTTTGCGATTTTTAAAAATGCTGGAGCAAGGAATGAGTGCTGCAGCTAACTTTTAATTTGCAATCAACGTGCAATTAAAGAACTTCTGAAATAAGTTCTATGTGGTACAAAGTAATTATCAAGCTTTATATTCACTTTTTTTTTTTTTTTACCTGTATTGAGACTGTGTACTAGTTACTGCGGTTAATGAACACCCGTGAAACATTTCGCTGTACAAAATTGACGAAAGTGGTAGTTTCTTTTAACTATTTGAAATTGTTTCAATTATTTATTGTTTTGAAAGCAGGTGACTAAACAAGTCGTCAGTAGAGATGCCTCAGGAGGTCCGATCGCTCACCCCTGCTGCCACCTACAACTTTTTTTAACACCAAATTTGGGCATAGCCTCCCTAGGGAGAACACGTGGTTAATGGGGATCAATGACCTTAAATTTCCAAAGGTGACGATGTTGTTGTTGATGATGTAAGTGCACGCTCTCAGCGAATGTCAAGGTCAATGTTGTTGTTGTTGTTGTAAGTGCACGCTCTCAGCGAATGTCAAGGTCAATGTTGTTGTTGTTGTAAGTGCATGCTCGAGGCGAATGTTATGTCGTCCAGGAATTTGGAACACCTGTGCTGTCGACCTCAATTTCCCTATCGTGAACCAATAATTCCCCTTAGAAACAACAAGTTAATTCCCCTTTCTTGACAGATCAATCAACCATTGACATCATCTGTCAGACTTTAAAAATTTTTGCCTAGAAACGATTCTCCAGGAATAGATCCAAGTCATTAATGTCATTGCCTCGGAAACAACTCTACTGGTCGAACTCCAAAAGATATTAATAACCAAACGCTATGGAAACAATTCTCCAAGAAACATCTTAGCGATGAATTGTTTTCGTAATAATTTGAAATGCGTCAGCGCAGAGATGCCAAAAACAAAAGGAACATGCTGAAATTACGTTTAGGGATTATTTGGGGCAAAACTGTTTTAGACAGGTTATGGAATTATTTCGGCGAAACAGTTAGAGACATTTTAAAAGATGATTTAAAAGATGATTTTAGAAGAGAATTTGTGGGTGAAACTCTGTGATCGTTATAATACACAAGTTCCATTTGAACAGTGTTGTGAGGTCCCCTACCACAACCCCAAAGAGTTCCGATCCCCCCACCCCAACCCCGAAGAAAGCCACCGGTCCTCAAAGGTTCTCTGGATTCCCAAAGGGTCCCCGGCGCCCCAAAGGCTCCTGAGCCTCCATTTTAATACTTTTTTAAGGCTTTATTATATCTTTTCAGAACAAATTATTATTTTAGGGAATTATTTCGGCGAAATAGTTAGAGACATTTTAAAAGATGATTTTTGAATAGATTTTAGAAGAGGATTTGAGGGTGAAACTCTGTGGTCGTTATAATACACAAGTTCCATTTGAACAGTGTTGTGAGGTCCCCTACCACAACCCCAAAGGGTTCCGATCCCCTTACCCCAACCCAAAAAAGGTTCCAATCCCCCTACCCCAACCCCGAAGGAAGCCCCGGTCCTCAAAGGTCCCCCAAGCTCCCAAAGGGCCCCCGGACCCCCAAAGGCCCTCCCCGGGCCCCCAAAGGCCCTCCCCCGGTCCTCAAAGGTCCTCCAGGCTCCCAAAGGCCCTCCCCCAGCCCCCAAAGGTCCCCCAGGCTCCCAAAGGACCACCCAGCCCTAAAGGGCCCCCCCAGACCCCCAAAGGACCCCCAGCACCCCAAAGGCCCCTGAGCCCCCATTTTTTAATACTTTTTATGGCTTTATTATATCTTTTCAGAACAAATTATTTTCTTAATGTCCATCCTAAACCCATTTTACAAGTTGAAGTACCCATCCTTTTCACCCACAACTTTACTATACTGATTTTTGAATGATAAAACACCAAGCAATACTTTTCAAAAGGCATTTCAGAACAAGTTATTTTCTTAATGTCCGTTCTAAACCTATTTTCCAACTTGAAGTACCCATCCTTCTTACCCAGAACTTTACTTTACTGCTTCCTGAATGCTCCAACACCAAGAAATACTTTTCAATGACATTTCAGAACAGTTTCTTTACTTAATATCACTCCTAACCACATTTTACAAGTTGAAGTACCCATCCTTTTCACCAAAAACATTAATTTACAGCTTTTGAATGCCACAACACCCAGCAATACTTTTCAATGCATTTCACAACAAATTCTTTTCTTAATGTCCCTCCTAAACCCATTTTACAAGTTGAAGTACCCATCCTTTTCAACCCACAACTTTACTTTACAGCTTTTGAATGCCCCAACACCTAGCAATACTTTTCAAAAGGCATTTCAGAACAAGTTCCTTTCTTAATATCCCTCCTAAACCCATTTTACAAGTTGAAGTACCCATATTTTTCACCCACAACTTTTCTTTACAGCTTTTTGAATGCCCCAACAGCAAGCAATACTTTTCAAAACGCATTTCAGAACAAGTTTTTTTCTTAATGTCCCTCCTAAACCCATTTTACAAGTTTAAGTACCCATACTTTTCACCCACAACTTTACTTTACAGCTTTTTGAATGCCCCAACAGCAAGCGATACTTTTCAAAAGGTATTTCAGAACGAGTTATTTTCTTAATGTCCCTTCTAAACCTATTTTCTAACTTGAAGTACTTATCTTTTTCCACACGTCTTTACTTTCCGACTTTTTGCATACCACAACACCAAGAAATACTTTTCAAAAAGCATTTCAGAACAAGTTCCTTTCTTAATTTCCCTTCTAAACCTATTTTACAACTTGAAGTTCCCGTCCTTTTCACCCACAACTTTACTTTACTGCTTCCTGAATGGTCCAACACCCAGAAATACTTTTCAATGGCATTTCAGAACAGGTTCTTTACGTAATATCACTCCTAACCCCATTTTTCAAGTTGAAGTACCCATACTTTTCACCCACAACATTACTTTACAGCTCTTGAATGCCACAACACCAAGCAATACTTTTCAATGCATTTCACAAGAAGTTCTTTTCCTAATGTCCCTCCTAAACCCATTTTACAAGTTGAAGTACCCATCCTTTTCAACCCACAACTGTACCATACAGCTTTTGAATACCCCAACATCTAGCAATACTTTTCAAAAGGCATTTCAGAACCAGTTCCTTTCTTAATATCCCTCCTAAACCCATTTTACAAGTTGAAGTACCCATCCTTTTCACACACAACATTACTTTACAGCTCTTGAAGGCCACAACAACAAGCAATACTTTTCAATGCATTTCAGAACAAGTTCTTTTCTTAATGTCCCTCCTAAACCCATTTTACAAGTTGAAGTACCCATACTTTTCACCCACAACTTTACTTTACAGCTTTTTGAATGCCCCAACAGCAAGCAATACTTTTCAAAGGGCATTTCAGAACAAGTTATTTTCTCAATGTCCCTTCTAAACCTATTTTCCCACTTGAAGTACTTATCTTTTTCCACACGTCTTTACTTTCCGACTTTTTGCATACCACAACACCAAGAAATACTTTTCAAAAGACATTTCAGAACAAGTTTTTTTCTTAATGTCATTCATAGACCAATTTTACAAGTTGAAGTACCCATCCTTTTCACCCACAACTGTACTATAAGGCTTTTCGAATACCCCAACATCAAGCAATACTTTTCAAAAGGCTTTATTATATCTTTTCAGAACAAGTTCTTTACGTAATTTTCTTCATAAACCCGTTTTACAAGTTAAAGTACTTATCTTTTCACCCACAACTTTACTATACTCCTTCTTGAATGCTCCAACACCAAGCAATACTTTTCAAATGGCATTTCAGAACAAGTTCTTTTCTTAATGTCCTTCCTAAACCTATTTTCCAACTTGAAGTTCCAATCTTTTTCACCCACAACTTTACATTCAAGCTTTTTGGATACCTCAACGCCAAGAAATACTTTTCAAAAGATATTTCAGAACAAGTTACTTCCTTAATATCACTCCTAACCCCATTTTACAAGTTGAAGTACCCATCCTTTTCACCCACAACTTTACATTACAGCTTTTTGGATGCCTCAACACCAAGCAATACTTTTCAAAACGTATTTCAGAACAAGTTATTTTCTTAATCTCCCTCCTAAGCCCATTTTACAACTTGAAGTACCCATCCTTTCACCCACAACTTTACTATACTCCTTTTTGAATGCTCCACCACCCAACAATACTTTTCAAAGGCATTTCAAAAAAAGTTCTTTGCCTAATGTCCCTCCTAAACCCATTTTACAAGTTGAAGTACCCATCCTTTTCAACCCACAACTTTACTTTACAGATTTTGAATGCTCCAACACCAAGCAATACTTTTTAAAGGGCATTTCAGAACAAGTTCTTTTCTTAATGTCCCTCCTAAACCCATTTTACAAGTTGAGGTACCAATACTTTTCACCCACAACTTTACTTTACAGCTTTTGAATGCTCCAACACCAAGCAATACTTTTCAAATGGCATTTCAGAACAAGTTATTTTCCTAATGTCCTTCCAAAGCCAGGTTTTCAAGTTGAGGTACCCATCCTTCTCAACCCACAACATTAATTTACAGATTTTGAATGCCCCAACACATAGCAATACTTTTCAAAAGGCATTTCACAACCAGTCCCTTTTCTTAATGTCCCTCCTAAGCCCATTTTAAAAATTGAAGTACCCATCCTTTTCACACACAACATTACTTCACAGCTTTTGAAGGCCACAACACCAAGCAATACTTTTCAATGCATTTCAGAACAAGTTCTTTTCTTAATGTCCCTCCTAAACCCATTTTACAAGTTTAAGTACCCATCCTTTTCAACCCACAACATTACTTTACAGCTTTTGAATGCCCCAACACATGGCAATACTTTTCAAATGGCATTTCAGAACAAGTTATTTTCTTAATGTCCCTCCGAAACCCATTTTACAAGTTGAGGTACCCACCCTTTTCACCCTCAACTTTACTATACTGCCTTTTTGAATGTTCCAACACCAAGCAACACTTTTCAAATGGCATTTCAGAACAAGTTATTTTCTTAATCTCCTTCCTAAACCCATTTTACAAGTTGAAGTTCCCATCCTTTTCACCCACAACTTTACTTTAAACCTTTTTGAATGCCCCAACACCAAGCAATACTTTTCAAAACGCATTTCAGAACCAGTTCCTTTCTCAATGTCCCTCATAAGACCTTTCTACAAACTGAAGTACCCATCCTTTTCACACACAACATTACTTTACAGCTCTTGAAGACCACAACACCAAGCAATACTTTTCAATGCATTTCACAGCAAGTTCTTTCCCCAATTTCCCTCTTAAACCCATTTTACATGTTGAAGTACCCATCCTTTTCAACCCACAACTTTACTTTACTGCTTTTGAATGCCCCAACACCTAACAATACTTTTCAAAAGGCATTTCTGAACCAGGTCCTTTCTTAATGCCACTCCTAAACCCATTTTACAAGTTGAAGTACCCATACTTTTCACCCGCGACTTTACTATACTGCATTTTTGAATGCTCCAATACCAAGCAATACTTTTCAAATGGCATTTCATAACAAGTTATTTTCTCAATGTCCTTCCTAAACCCATTTTACAAGTTTAAGTTCCCATCCTTTTCACCCACAACTGTACTTTACAGCTTTTTGAATACCCCAACTCAAAGCAATACTTTTCAAAAGGCATTTCAGAACCAGTTCCTTTTCTTGATATGCCTCATAAAACCTTTTACAAATTGAAGTACCCATCCTTTTCACACACAACTTTACTTTACAGTCTTTTGAATGCGCCAAGACCAAGCAATACTTTTCAAATACATTTCAGAACAAGTTTTTTTTCATAATTTCCCTCCTAAACCCATTTTAAAAGTTGAAGTGCCCGTCCTTTTCTCCCACAACTTTACTTTACAGCTTTTTGAATACCTAACATCAAGCAATACTTTTCAAAGGCATTTCAGAACTAGTTTGTTTCTCAGTGACCGTCCTAAACGCATTTTACAAATTGAAGTACCCATCCTTTTTCACCCACAACTTTACTTTACGGCTTTTTGATTGCTCCAACACCAAGCAATACTTTTCAAAGGGCATTTCACACTAATTTCTTTTCTTAATGTCCCTCCTAAACCCATTTTACAAGTTGAAGTACCCATCCTTTACACCTACAACCTTACTTTACAGCTTTTTGAATGCCCCAACACCAAGCAATACTTTTCAAAAGACATTTCACAACAAGTTCCTTTCTTAATATCACTCCTAAGCCCATTTTACAAGTTGAAGTACTCATCCTTTTAACCCAAAACTTTACTTTACAGCTTTTGAATGCTCCATCACCAAACATTACTTTTCAAAGGCATTTCAGAACAAGTTCTTTTTTTAATGTTCCTCCTAAACCCATTTTCAAGTTGAAGTGCTCATCCTTTTCACCATAATTTTAGTATACTACTTTTTAAATGCTCCAACACCATGCAATACTTCTCAAATGACATATCAGGAGTTAATTTTCTCATTGATGTGAAGAAAAGTTCAAGTTCTTTTCCTAACTATCCATATGAAAATAAATAAGTTACAGATCAATTCTTTTTTTCAAGAAAAAATAAAAATTTTCCACTCTAGTTCAAATTGTTCTCAAAGAGATGGAAAAATTTTAAATTACTGTTCTAAATTTTTCTTAGAAGATACAAAACGTTACACGTTGACCATAAAAAGTTAGCTCAAGTCTGAATTTTATTAAAGAACATACAGTTCAATTCTAATTTCTCCAGAGAAAAATAAAAATCTTCCTCTGCAGTTCTTAATTTCACAAAGACACAAAGAAATTTTAATTTCTCTTCTGTGTTTTCGTAGAGAAAATAAAAAGTTATAGTTCAATTCTATTTTTTTTCAATGAAAATAGAAATCTCCAAATTTTTAATAAACATTCCAAGCGCTTAACATGCTAACATTTCCTAAGATAATAGAAATATAACAAAGTAATGCATAAAATATTTTTATTGAAGTAACAACATAAAAATATGTTACAAACATTATTTTACATTATTAACATCATTGAACAACAATGAACATTCTGAATCTGTTCCATAAAATAATTAATCGAGTTCTCGCTCTCTTAATACTAGAGTTACTCGCATCTCTTAGTTCATAACATCTAGAATAATCATTCATCCATTTTGAGTCATATACAATTTCCACTGGGAATGTCACCTACTGATTCAATACACGTTTCATCATAGGTATTATTTGATTCATTGACTATATGATCAATAGTGGTAATAATGCACACTTTTGCATCATTTTCCAATCAATTTGTCATTATATTCATTAGTAATATTGTCTGCCAATGCTCTTTTTATTTTACCAGCAATTTCACTGTCTATTATCACATCATTTTTACAGAGGCAGCAGTTTTGGCACGTTGACAAGATATGATTTATAATGTTGGTGCAGCAGTAGGCTCTTCTTTCTTTACTGATTTCATTCGAATGCTAACACCGGAAAGATGACAATAAGATCTATCAACAGCTAACATGTTACCCGAACCATTAGCTAGAAGTTACCCATCTTCATCGACTATTATTTTTATGTTGGCATTCTCTTTGAGCACTAACTTCTCTGGAAATGATACTTTCACATATCCACCTTTTGAATGATGAAAATTCTTGACTACTCCAAAGGAATTTAACTCCTCACTGTCATGACAACGTAGGCATACATTCCCAAAAAGATCTCCACTACTACCTGTCCCATAGTTCTAATATATCTCTTTGTCAGCATTCAAGGCAACAATGACTCTATCATGTGCACACACTTTCTTCGAATAATTCATTTTCACGTCTTTTTTAAAAATATGTTTAGGTGTTTATCCCTCCAATGGTAAAAAATGACTGATTTAACGCACGTAATAAACTCGATAGTCTCGATAACCTACCATGGAGTACCACTGGGAAAGCCGTTCCCAATATAAGAGCAACCAGAGAGTACGTTTGCTACACCCGCAAGCATGCATAGTGAGAGAAAAATACAAAGTCGACCTGGGGGGATTTTCCGGCGAGTATGGTTAGGTTAGGTTAGACTAGATTAAGTTAGGTTAGATTAGGTTAGGTAAAGTCAGGTTAGGTAGGTTAGGTTAGGTTAGCTAAGTTAGGCTAGGTTAGCTAGTAAACATCTCTCCATATTTAAGTTAGGTTAACATGGAGAGATGTTTACTAGCTAACCTAGACTAACTTAGCTAACCTAACCTAACATACCTAACCTAATCTAACCTAACTTAATCTAGTCTAACCTAACCTAACCATACTCATCGGAAAATCCCCCCAGGTCGACTTTGTATTTTTATCTCACTATGCATGCTTGCGGGTGTAGCAAACGTACTCTCTGGTTGCTCTTATATTGGGAGAGGCTTTCCCAGTGGTACTCCATGGTAGGTTATCGAGACTATCGAGTTTATTACGTGCGTTAAATCAGTCATTTTTTACCATTGGAGGGATAAACACCTAAACATATTTTTAAAAAAGACGTGAAAATAAATTATTCGAAGAAAGTGTGTGCACATGATAAAGTCAATGTTGCCTTGAATGCTGACAAAGAGATATATTAGAACTATGCGACAAGTAGTAGTGGAGATCTTATTGGGAATGTTTGCCTACGTTGTCATGACATTGAGGAGTTAAATTCCTTTGGAGTAGTCAAGAATTTTCATCATTCTAAAGGTGGATATGTGAAAATATCATTTCCAGAGAAATTAGTGCTCAAAGAGAATGCCAACTTAAAAATAATAGTCGATGAAGATGGGTAACTTCTAGCTAATGGTTCTGGTAACATGTTAGCTGTTGATAGATCTTATTGTCATCTTTCCGGTGTTAGCATTCGAATGAAATCAGTAAAGAAAAGAAGAGCCTACTGCTGCACCAACATTATAAATCATATCTTGTCAACGTGCCAAAACTGCTGCCTCTGTAAAAATAATGTGATAATAGACAGTGAAATTGCTGGTAAAATAAAAAGAGCATTGGCAGACAATATTACTAATGAATATAATGACAAATTGATTGGAAAATGAAGCACAAGTGTGCATTATTACCACTATTGATCATATAGTCAATGAATCAAATAATACCTATGATGAGACGTGTATTGAATCAGTAGGTGACATTCCCAGTGGAAATTGTATACGACTCAAAATGGATGAATGATTATTCTAGATGTTATGAACTAAGAGATGCGAGTAATTCTAGTATTAAGAGAGAGAGAACTCGATTAATTATTTTATGGAACAGATTCTGAATGTTCATTGTTGTTCAATGATGTTAATAATGTAAAATAATGTATGTAACATATTTTTATGTTGTTACTTCAATAAAAATATTTTATGCATTACTTTGTTATATTTCTATTATCTTTGGAAACGTTAGCATGTTAAGCGCTTGGAATGTTTATTAAAGAGTTGGAGATTTTTCATTTTCTTTGAAAAAAAAATAAAATTGAAACTATAACTGTTTCTTTTATCTACGAAACTTCAGAAGAGAAATTTAAATTTCTTTGTGTCTTTGTGAAATTAAGAGCTGCAGAGGAAAATTTTTATTTTTCTCTGGAGAAATTAGAATTGAACTGTATGTTCTTTAATAAAATTCAGACTTGAGTTAACTTTTTATGGTCAACGTATAACGTTTTGTATCTTCTATGAAAAATTTAGAACAGTAATTTTAAATTCTTCCATCTCTTTGAGAACAATCTGAACTGGAGTGAAAATTTTTTATTTTTTCTTGAAAATAAGAATTGATCTGTAAATTATTTCTTTTCATATGGATAGTTAGGAAAAGAACTTGAACTTTTCTTCACATCAATGAGAAAATTAGCTCCTGATATGTCATTTGAGAAGCATTGCATGGTGTTGGAGCATTCAAAAAGTAGTATACTAAAGTTATGGTGAAAAGGATGAGTACTTCAACTTGAAAATGGGTTTAGAAGGAACATTAAAAAAAGAACTTGTTCTGAAATGCCTTTGAAAAGTATTGTTTGGTGATGGAGCATTCAAAAGCTTTACAGTAAAGTTTTGGGTTAAAAGGATGAGCACTTCAACTTGTAAAATGGGCTTAGAAGTGATATTAGGAAAGGAACTTGTTGTGAAATGTCTTTTGAAAAGTATTGCTTGGTATTGGGGAATTCAATAAGCTGTAAAGTAAGGTTGTGGGTGTAAAGGATGGGTACTTCAAGTTGTAAAATGGGTTTAGGAAGGACATTAAGAACAGAACTTAGTGTGAAATGGCCTTTGAAAAGTAATGCTTGGTGTTGGAGCAATCAAAAAGCTGTAAAGTAAAGTTGTGGGTGAAAAAGGATGGGTACTTCAATTTGTAAAATGGTTTTAGGACGGTCACTAAGAAACAAACTAGTTCTGAAATGCCTTTGAAAAGTATTGCTTGATGTTGGGCATTCAAAAAGCTGTAAAGTAAAGTTGTGGGTGAAAAGGATGGGCACTTCAACTTGTAAAATGGGTTTAGGATGGACATTATGAAAAAAACTTGTTCTGAAATGTATTTGAAAAGTATTGCTTGGTGTTGGCGCATTCAAAACACTGTAAAGTAAAGTTGTGTGTGAAAAGGATGGGTACTTCAATTTGTAAAAGGTTTTATGAGGGAGATTAAGAAAAGGAACTGGTTCTGAAATACCTTTTGAAAAGTATTGCTTGGAGTTGGGGCATTCAAAAAGCTGTAAAGTAAAGTTGTGGTGAAAAGGATGGGAACTTCAACTTGTAAAATGGGTTTAGGAAGGACATTGAGAAAATAACTTGTTCTGAAATGCCATTTGAAAAGTATTGCTTGGTGTTGGAGCATTCAAAAATGCAGTATAGTAAAGTCGTGGGTGAAAAGTATGGGTACTTCAACTTGTAAAATGGGTTTAGGAGTGGCATTAAGAAATGAACTGGTTCAGAAATGCCTTTTGAAAAGTGTTGGCAGGTGTTGGGGCATTCAAAAGCTGTAAAGTAAAGTTGTGGATTGAAAAGGATGGGTACTTCAACTTGTAAAATGGGCTTAGGAGGGGCATTAAGAAAAGAACTTGTTGTGAAATGCATTGAAAAGTATTTATTGGTGTTGTGATTTTCAAGAGCCGTAAAGTAATGTTGTGTGTGAAAAGGTTGGTACTTAAGTTTGCAAAGAGGTTTTATGAGGGACATTAAGAAAGGAACTGGTTCTGAAATACCTTTTGAAAAGTATTGCTTGGTGTTGGGGCATTCAAAAAGCTGTAAAGTAAAGTTGTGGGTGAAAATGATGGGAACTTCAACTTGTAAAATGGGTTTGGGAAGGAAATTAAGAAAATAACTTGTTCTGAAATGCCATTTGAAAAGTATTGCTTGGTGTTGGAGCATTCAAAAAAGGCAGTATAGTAAAGTTGAGTGTGAAAGGGTGGGTACTTCAACTTGTAAAATGGGTTTAGGAGGGACATTAAGAAAATAAATTGTTCTGAAATGCCATTTGAAAAGTATTGCTATGTGTTGGGGTATTCAAAAGTTGTAAAGTAATGTTGTGGGTTGAAAACGTTGGGTACTTAAACTTGTAAAATGGGTTTAGGAGGGAAATTAAGAAAAGAACTTGTTCTGAAATGCATTGAAAAGTATTGCTTGGTGTTGTGGCCTTCAAGAGCTGTGAAGTAATGTTGTGTGTGAAAAGGATGGGTACTTCAATTTGTAAAATGGGCTTAGGAGGGACATTTGAAAAGTATTGCTAGGTGTTGGGGCATTCAAAAGCTGTAAAGTAAAGTTGTGGGTTGAGAAGGATGGGAACTTCAACTTGTAAAATGGGTTTTGGAAGGACATTAAGAAAATAACTTGTTCTGAAATGCCATTTGAAAAGTATTGCTTGGTGTTGGAGCATTCAAAAGCTGTAAAGTAAAGTTGTGTGTGAAATGTATGGGTACTTCAACATGTAAAATGGGTTTAGGAGGGACATTAAGAAAATAACTTGTTCTGAAATGCCCTATGAAAAGAATTGTTAGGTGTTGGGGCATTCAAAAGCTGTAAAGTAAAGTTGTGGGTTGAAAAGGATGGGTACTTCAACTTGTAAAATGGGTTTAGGAGGGACATTATGCAAATAACTGTTTTTTAAATGCCATTGAAAATTATTTCTGGGGGGTGGAGCATTCAAAAACGTTTATAGTAATGTGGTGGGTGAAAGGATGTGTACTTAAAGTTATAAAATGTGGTTAGAAGTGATATTAAGAAAATAAC
Organism: Artemia sp. Qi Xiang Cuo; assembly: GCF_049724085.1. Classification (NCBI taxonomy): domain Eukaryota; kingdom Metazoa; phylum Arthropoda; class Branchiopoda; order Anostraca; family Artemiidae; genus Artemia; species Artemia sp. Qi Xiang Cuo. The sequence continues at coordinate 56,741,479 of NC_142803.1, forward strand.
TTGTTCTGAAATAAGCTTTGAATAGTATTGCTTTGTGTTGAGGTAACAAAAATGCTGTAATGTAAAGTTGTGGGTGAAAAGGATGGGTACTTCAACTTGTAAAATGGGGTTAGGAGTGATATTAAGAAAGGAACTTGTTCTGAAATGCCTTTTGAAAAGTATTTCTTGGTGTTGAGGTATGCAAAAAGTCGGAAAGTAAAGACGTGTGGAAAAAGATAAGTACTTCAATTTGGAAAATAGGTTTAGAAGGGACATTGAGAAAATAACTTGTTCTGAAATGCCCTTTGAAAAGTATTTCTTGCTGTTGGGGCCTTCAAAAAGCTGTAAAGTAAAGTTGTGGGTGAAAAGTATGAGTACTTCAACTTGTAAAATGGGTTTAGGAGGGACATTAAGAAAAGAACTTGTTCTGAAATGCATTGAAAAGTATTGCTTGGTGTTGTGGCCTTCAAGAGCTGTAAAGTAATGTTGTGTGTGAAAAGGATGGGTACTTCAACTTGTAAAAAGGGTTTAGGAGGGATATTAAGAAAGGAACTGGTTCTGAAATGCCTTTTGAAAAGTATTGCTAGGTGTTGGGGCATTCAAAAGCTGTAAAGTAAAGTTGTGGGTTGAAAAGGATTGGTACTTCAATTTGTAAAATGGGTTTAGGAGGGACATTAAGAAAAGAACTTGTTGTGAAATGCATTGAAAAGTATTGCTTGGTGTTGTGGCATTCAAGAGCTGTAAAGTAATGTTGTGGGTGAAAAGGATGGGTACTTCAACTTGAAAAATGGGGTTCGGAGTGATATTACGTAAAGAACCTGTTCTGAAATGCCATCGAAAAGTATTGCTGGGTGTTGGAGCATTCAGGAAGCAGTAAAGTAAAGTTGTGGGTGAAAAGGATGGGAACTTCAAGTTGGAAAATGGGTTTAGGAGGGACATTAAGAGAGGAACTGGTTCTGAAATGCCATTTGAAAAGTATTGCTTGGTGCTGTGGTATGCAAAAAGTCGGAAAGTAAAGACGTGTGGAAAAAGATAAGTACTTCAAGTTGGAAAATAGGTTTAGAAGTGACATTAAGAAAATAACTTGTTCTGAAATGCCTTTTGAAAAGTATTGCTTGCTGTTGGGGCATTCAAAAAGCTTTAAAGTAAAGTTGTTGGTGGAAATTATGAGTACTTAAACTTGTAAAATGGGTTTAGGAGGGACATTAAGAAAAGAACTTGTTCTGAAATGCCTTTTGAAAAGTATTGCGTGCTGTTGGGGCATTCAAAAAGATGTAAAGTAAAGTTGTGGGTGAAAAGTATGGGTACTTCAACTTGTAAAATGGGTTTAGGAGGGATATTAAGAAAGGAACTTGTTCTGAAATGCCTTTTGAAAAGTATTGCTAGGTGTTGGGGCATTCAAAAGCTGTAAAGTAAAGTTGTGGGTTGAAAAGGATGGGTACTTCAACTTGTAAAATGGGTTTAGGAGGGACATTAAGAAAAGAACTTGTTGTGAAATGTATTGAAAAGTATTGCTTGGTGTTGTGGCATTCAAGAGCTGTAAAGTAATGTTGTGGGTGAAAAGGATGGGTACTTCAACTTGTAAAATGGGGTTAGGAGTGATATTACGCAAAAGAACCTGTTCTGAAATGCCATTGAAAAGTATTGCTGGGTGTTGGAGCATTCAGAAAGCAGTAAAGTAAAGTTGTGGGTGAGAAGGATGGGTACTTCAAGTTGGAAAATAGGTTTAGAAGGGACATTAAGAAAATAACTTGTTCTGAAATGCCTTTTGAAAAGTATTGCTTGGTGTTGGATCATTCAAAAATCAGTATAGTAAAGTTGTGGGTGAAAAGGATGGGTACTTCAACTTGTAAAATGGGTTTAGGATGGACATTAAGAAAATAACTTGTTCTGAAAAGATATAATAAAGCCATAAAAAGTATTAAAAAATGAGGGCTCAGGGGCCTTTGGGGTGCTGGGGGTCCTTTGGGGGTCTGAGGGGGCCCTTTAGGGCTGGGTGGTCCTTTTGGAGCCTGGGAGACCTTTGGGGGCTGGGGGAGGGCCTTTGGGAGCCTGGGGGACCTTTGAGGACCGGGGGAGGGCCTTTGGGGACCGGGGGAGGGCCTTTGGGGGTCCAGGGGCCCTTTGGGAGCTTGGGGGACCTTTGAGGACCAGGGGCTTCCTTCGGGGTTGGGGTAGGGGGATTGGAACCCTTTGGGGTTGGGGTAGGGGGATCGGAACCCTTTGGGGTTGGGGTAGAGGACCTCACAACACTGTTCAAATGGAACTTGTGCATTATAACGACCACAGAGTTTCACTCTCAAATCCTCTTCTAAAATCTCTTCAAAAATCATCTTTTAAAATGTCTCTAACTGTTTCGCCGAAATAATTCCCTAAAATAATAATTTGTTCTGAAAAGATATAATAAAGCCTTAAAAAAGTATTAAAATGGAGGCTCAGGAACCTTTGGGGCGCCGGGGACCCTTTGGGAATCCGGAGAACCTTTGAGGACCGGTGGCTTCCTTCGGGGTTGGGGTGGGGGGATCGGAACCCTTTGGGGTTGTGGTAGGGGACCTCACAACACTGTTCAAATGGAACTTGTGTATTATAACGACCACAGAGTTTCACCCACAAATCCTCTTCTAAAATCATCTTTTAAATCATCTTTTAAAATGTCTCTAACTGTTTCGCCGAAATAATTCCATAACCTGTCTAAAACGGTTTCGCCCAAATAATCCCTAAACGTAATTTCAGCATGTTCCTTTTGTTTTTGGCATCTCTGCGCTGACGCATTTCAAATTACTACGAAACCTGATTCCCACGCTAAAACAATTCATCGCTAAGATGTTTCTTGGTGAATTGTTTCCATGGCGTTTGGTTATTAATATCTTTTGGAGTTCGACCAGTAGAGTTATTTCCGAGGCAAAGACATTAATGACTTGGATCTATTCCTGGAGAATCGTTTCTAGGCGAAAATTTTTAAAGTCAGACAGATGATGTCATTGGTTGATTGATCTGTCAAGAAAGGGGAATTAATTTGTTGTTTCTAAGGGGAATTATTGATTCACGATAGGGGAATTGAGCTCGACAGCACAGGTGTTCCAAATTCCTGGACGGCATAACATTCGCCTCGAGCATGCACTTACAACAACAACAACATCGACCTTGACATTCGCTGAGAGCGTGCACTTACAACAACAACAACAACATTGACCTTGACATTCGCTGAGAGCGTGCACTTACAACAACAACAACAACATCGTCACCTTTGGAAATTTAAGGTCATTGATCCCCATTAACCACGTGTTCTCCCTAGGGAGGCTATGCTCATATTTGGTGTTAAAAAAAGTTGTAGGTGGCAGCAGGGGTGAGCGATCGGACCTCCTGAGGCATCTCTACTGTCGTCAGCCTTTTTTTTTTATTTTCTTTTATTTGCTTTTATAGCGGCAGTTAGGTTCCCAATGAATGTAAAATGAATAATTTCAAATTTAGTTAATTATTTTCAAAACGCCTGGTGTTTAAAACATTAACAGCGAAAAAGATCGTAATAATAAACCTTATGAGGTGGGTGGGAGTCCACCCCAGGGGTCCTCAGTTTTTAGACAAGTCCCAGCTCTAATCAGATCCCAGGCCAAGAGTTGGCTGGGGCTGTAAACCTTTACCTAAAATCTTTACGAAATGAAAAGCATACTGCCTCCGATAAAAATTTTATGGTGAAAATTGAATTAGGGTTTCGCAATTAGAGCGATGCCAAGACGAATTCGGAATATCATTGGCCATATATGGATTTTTCGTTTAAAACAAATAGGAAGAAGCATTAGATGATAGCTTTTCATTATTTTTAGCCTTTTTTCTGTAGTTTGGGTTACGCAACTTGTATTTGGTCCCTGTCACTTCCAGGGATTGTGGAATTTCTCGCAACCGCTTGTAAAAGCGAGATTAAAAAAAGAAAATGTGAAGCCAGTGAGTGTATGGCAAATCAATGATGCAAGCGCTATCTCTAATAATTTTTACTCTTTGAGTTCTTTAATTTTGTATTTCCTAGGTTTTTTATTTTCAGAATAAAATGAGAAACTTTTACAAAGTTTTTTAGACAATACCTTAAACTTAGAAGAAAATGGTCTAAAAAGTACACCATTTTGTAAATATTTTTAACAATAAATTATCTTCTGCATCAAAAACTTTTGACAAAAATTAAATTAGGCATTCAAAGTTAGACGTTGGATGGGCTTTGAATACTACCGATTATATAATATTATGTAATATATAATGCATTATGTAGCATAGTTGATATTATGCCGAATAGTAATAAAATGAAGTTTCAAATTGTAGCATATTATCCTTTTAGCTGTATATTTTTTTACAGTTAATCTTACACAAGTGCTATTGGGTTCGCACTACTCACAGAAATCGTAGCATTTCTTGCAACTGATAAGAAAAGGGAAAAAGAGATGGAAGTGCCTGCGAGTATCTGATGAAACAAGGTCAAAAGTGTTGTTTTCAATAATTATTGTTGTAAAAATCATCAATTTTTAATTTCTGAGCCTCCATATGACTAGTATAGAAGAAGAAAAGGTTTTAAGAATATCATAAGTAAAGAACGATTTTGGCACAAACTATTATTGTTAATTTTTTTTTTTGGTTTGTTTGTTTGTTTCATTTAGACCAGGGCAGTTCGTATAGGAAGAGTTGTCGTAGAAATTGTGGAAAGGGCTCATTCGATTGGAAATTGCAAGGGCTAGTACTCTTTTAAATAGCCAAAAGTGATTGGAAGGCAACAAACACCCCTTTCACGCCCACCATTTCCCCAAACATATCCAAACAAAATTTTGAGATAGCCGATTTGTTCAACGTAGTTCAAAGATTTGGAAATTATGTCTTTGAGGAGGTCACTTCCCCCATAGCCCTCTGGGCAAGGGTTGAAAGCTATGCCCTGGGGGCATATATAGTTTTTATAGAAAGCGTTGAAACTTCAAAAAGGCTCATTCGATTAGAAATTCAAAGGGCTAGTGCCCTATTTAATATTCGAAAAGTGATTGGAGGGCAACTAACCCCCCTCTCACGCCAATCATTTCCCCAAACGCATCCAATCGAAATTTTGAGGTAGCTATTTTTTCAACGTAGTTGAAAGTTCTGGAAATTAGGTCTTTGAGGATCACAAATCCCCCCACAGCCCTCAGGGCAAGGGTTGTTATTTATACCCTGGGGGCATATAAGGTTTTATTTTTAATGAAAGCAGTTTCTAAAAAACTTCAAAAAGGGCTCATTCGATCGGAAATTGAAAGGGCTAGTGCCCATTTTAATTGTCGAAAGTGATTGCAGGACAATTTACCACCGTCTCACGCCCACCATTTCCCGAAACAGATGTAATCAAAATTTTGAGATACCCATTATGTTCAACGTAGTTGAAAGTTCTGGAAATTAGGTCTTTGAGGATGATAACTCCCCTCAGAGCCCTCGGGGCTAGGATTGTAAGTTATGTCCCAGGGGAATATAAGGTTTTTATGAAAACTGTTGTCGTAGAAACTTGAAAAAGGGCTCATATAATTAGAAATTTAAAGTACTAGTGCCCTTGTTGATAGTCGAAAGTAATAGGAGCGCAACTAACCCCCCTCTCACGCCCACCATTTCCCCAAACACAACCAATCAAAATTTTGGGATAGCCATTTGGTTCAAAGTAGTTGAAAGTTCTGGAAATTATGTCTTTGAGGACAACTCCCCACAGCCCTCAGAGCAAGGGTTGTAAGCTGTGCCCTGGGGGCATATGAGGTTTTTATAGAAAGAGTTGTCATAGAAACTTCAAAACTGGCTTATTGGATTGGAAATTGAAAGGGCGACTGCCCTTTGCTATAGTAGAAAGTGTTTTGACGGTAACTAACCCCCCTCTTACGCCCACCATTTCCCCAAAAAGATCCAATCAAAATTTTGAGATAGCCATTTTTTCAACGTAGTTGAAAGTTCTGGAAATTAGGTCTTTGATGATGACAACCGTCCCACAACCCTCAGGGTAAGGGTTGTAATTTTTGACCTGGGGGCATATAAGGTTTTTATTGAAAGCGTTGTTGTAGAAACTTCAAAAGGGCTCATTTGATCGATATTGAAAGGGCAAATGCCCTTTTTAACAGTCGAAAGTGATCAAAGGGCAACTAACCCCGCTCTCACGCCCACCATTTCTCCAAACACATCCAATCAAAATTTTGAGATAGCCGTTTTGTTCAACATAGTTTAAAGTTCTTGAAATTAGGTCTTTGAGGATGACAACCCCCCTCTAAGTTATGCCCTGGGGGCTTATAAGGTATTCATAGAAAGTGTTGTCGTAGAAACTTCAAAAAGGGCTCATTCGATTGGAAATTGAAGGGGCTAGTGCCCTTTTTCATAGTCGAAAGTGATTGGAGGGCAACTAACCCCCCCTCTCAGGCCCACCATTTCCCCGAACACAATCAATAAAAATTTTGAGAGAGCTATTTCGTTCAACGTAGTTGAAAGGTCTGGAAATTGTGTCTTGTAGGATGAGAAACCCCCCACAACCCCCAGGGTGAAATTTTTATGTTTTGCCTGGGGGGTATATAAGGTTATTATAGAAAGCGTTGTTGTAGAAGCTTCAAATAGGGCTCATTCAGTTGGGAATTGAATGTTGTCGTAGAAACTTCAAAAAGGGCTCATTCGATTAGAAATTGGAAGGGCTAGTGCCCTTTTTTTATAGCCGAAAGTGATTGGAGGGCAACTAACCCCTTTCTCACACCTCTTCCCCAAACAAATCCAATCGAAATAACCATTTTGTTCAACATAGTTGAAAGTTCAGAAAATTATGTCTTTGAGTATGACCCCCCCCCCACAGTCCTCAGGGCTAAGGTTGTAAGCTATATCCTGGGGGCATATAAGGTTTTATAGAAAACATTGTCGTAAAAATATATATTTTGTACTTTACTGAAAAAATTCTTTTAAATGATTTTATTTTTATAACTTTAAGTAATATAAATTAATTAAGATTTTAAGGAATAAATACGAGCATATGTATATTAAACTGACAATGCAAATTTTTTTTTTAGTAAATTCATTTGAATTTTTTTTTTCAGTAAAGCACAAATTACATTCTGGCTTTTAGAAAGCATTTTGTTTTAGAATCCTACTGATATTACATTCTGCTCGTTTTGAGTTTGACTCTGTTATTTATTTTAATTTATGTTTGTTTTCGATTTCATTTACTTATTGATACTGATTTGTGGTAATTGTATGCTTGGTAGATTATTTGATTTATTTTTGATCATTTTTGGTTTAATGGAGTTCTTTGTTTTTTTGAAAAACTTATTTTGCTGAAAAAGTCTTTCTAATTAGTCTTTTAAAAAGCGTGTAAAAAACACGCTTCTGGTGTATTTTTAATAGCATTACATTTGCAAAGTCACATTTCTCCATAAATTGGAGCACATTATGGCAAAATTTTGTTTGGACTTCCTTCAACTAGTGGATCTGTATGGTAAGTTCCATGTTTTAAGTTCCATGGTAAGCTATATGGTAAGACCATATAGATGTCCCATGCGTCTATCCTGCAATATGGGAATGAAGATGTCGGCCATCGGGCGTACCTAGACGCTATTTGTAATGAGGTTAAAGTATGTTTGAAGATGTTGTTGCCCTGTTAATTGAATAATCGGTTGGTTCAATTGATCGGTTCAGTTTGTTGCAGATGTAAACGGTGTAATTTTTGTTCGATTATTATCAATTTGTTCGATGACCGGTTCAGTTTGTATAATGTAATAATCAGTTTGCTCGATTGATCGGTTCAGTTTTTTGCAGATGTAAAGGGTGTCATTTTTGTTCGATTATAATCAGTTTGTTCGATTGAGCGGTTCAGTTTGCATAATATAATCATTCAGTTTGTATGGTGTAATAATCAGTCTGTTTGATTAATCGGTTCAGTTTTTGCAGATGTAAAGGTTGTCATTTTTGTTCGCTTATAATCAGTTTCTTAGATTGATTGGTTCAGTTTTTATTATATAATTAAATAAGAAAAAGGTGTTTTAAAATAAAGTAAGGAGCGACACTAAAACTTAAAACGAACATAAATTATTCCGTGTATGAAAGGGGCTGCCCCCTCCTCAACCCCTCGCTCTTTACGCTAATCTTAAATATTAGGAAAAAAATTCACCTGGGCAAACGTTGCGAAACAGGAAGTATTGAATATTTTTGCACTTTTGCCATTAAGTAGGTTCACCTATCTTCTTGATAATAAGGCTCTGAGACGTCTTGTGCGGAATCAGAAGTTTCAAAGGGGTTATTTTTGCATAAAAATTAATTTTCAACATATTAGGAAGTATGATAGACCCATGTTTTTAGCAATTTTTTTTTTATTAAAAACGAGCCTGGAATAATTAAAAAAAAATATATTTATTGGAATTAAAGAGCAAAATTGTAATTTAAAATGAGAACTTAAAGATTTAAAACTGAAAAGAAATCACAAAGGAACTTCCGATTATATCATAGTTATTTAACTCTCTTTTTTATAAGGATCAAATATTTTGAGTGAGCTCGTGTTTAACAGTAAATATTCATGACAACGCTTTCGAAAAAATTTACAGACGAACAAAAGCACAAAATTCATCGGTCACCGAAAAATTGCTCAGTTGGAAATCTGTATTGTATAAGTTTTGTCTGTGGTTGAGACTCACTGGAAATGAGGTATACAGAAAGTGATTCAGAGTCTGGTCAAGGGTCTTCGATGGAATCGTCATTTTGACAAATTTTATTAATGTATCTATTATATTGTATAGATTGATAATAAAATTCTAGGCCCCTGTGTCTTATTTGAACAAGATTTTTTTACGGAGAAAAAGTTAAGCAAACTTTCGTTCTTTTATGCCGGATTTGATATTTTCGTAAACCATTAGCCTGTGGTTTATTATTAGATTACATATAAAACAAGTTTATGCAACTGAAAGTAAGGGACAATATTAAGATTTAAACGAACAGAAACTATTACGTATATGAAGGATTTGTCCCCTCCTCGATACTCTTCACGTTAAAGTTTGACTTTTTGTTCCAATTATTTAAGAATGACTCTTGAAACCCAAGTGTCATTCAATTAGAACAACAAGCTTTTTTAAAAGTTCCGAGAAAAACTTTAACATAAAAAGGGAGGTATTGAGGAGGGGGCACATATACGTAATAATTTTTGTTCGGTATAAGTTGTAATGTTGCTCCTTACTTTCAGTTAAAAAAAACTTTTTTTTTGTATAATTTCTTATCGTTTATTGAATAATGCCGAAATACAGCTACTCCTCTATGGAAAAATCCATCCCCCCCAAAGTTCCTCCATGGAAAGATCCAGCAGTGCAACTCCCCGCCTCTTCGCAAGAAAAATCCCTCCCCCGAAAAGTATCTGTACACTTCCCATTAGCCAATTCTGTATTTAAACAATGAGCAAAGATCATACCTTGACCGGGGACCTTTTCCCAGGGGCTGTGAGGGTTGAATCATCCTCAAAGACCCAGTTAGTATATCTTTCGACTATGCTGATAGAGTTTTGATCGGAAATTTATGAGAAAAATGGATTTCGGGGCGCTGGCTGCCCTCCAATATTTTTGGTCACTTAAAAAGAGCACTAGAACATTCGATTTCTGGTCAAATGAGCCAACTCGCGATCATCTAGAATAACTGGTTAGATACAATTACCAATAAAAAAAATGAACAACCCTCCTTAATTTTGCTTCTAGCAAATAATGAAAAATTTCATCTTTGTATATAGGAGCATGAGACCTTTACAGTAGGTTTAATGAAATACTGAATCTGATGGTGTTCCCTTAGTTGAGATCAATTGATCTTTTGCGGATGTTTTCCCACTTTTTCCAAATTTGGGCAAATTTTTAGGCTCGTAACTTTTGATGGGTAACATCTAACGTGGTTAACTTTATATGTTTTGAATAAGCATCAAACTTCTATTCTTTTGATGTATCCATTATTATCAATACCCTGTTTCTTAGAATTTCGGTTACTATTGAGCCGCGTCACTCCTACGGTTCATTAATACAGTTCGTTACCACGTACTGTATAATTCTATGACAGATTTTGTCGGAAAAAAAAAATCAAACTCTCCTCCTTTCCGTCAGATTTGAAATTTGTATAAAATTTGTTTAAATTTGTATAGCCTATGGTTTGTTATTAGATTCTATGGCAAATACCGTGATTAGATATTCCTTCATTATAGTTTGAGCACGAAACAGTTCCACCGCGGTCGTGTTTATTCTCTGTACGCAAGGCAGCGTTTTTGAATAAACAGTAGTTTTTGTGTTTTGTCAAACAGTTCGTGGTAACGTCTGTAAGTAAGGAGCAAGCTGGCTCAATAGTAATCAAAACTCTAAGAAACAGAATTTTATATTAATAGATACATTAAAATAATTGTATTTTTATGATGATTTTAAATATATAAGTTTCATCAAGTTTAGTCTTACCCATCAAAAGTTAAGAGCCTGAGAAAATTTGTATTATTTTCTTAAAAAGGAATCTAAATTTCGAATCTAAACGATAATCCATGTAATCTCCTCCCTTAGACCCACCCCCCAGAAAAATCCCCCTGAAAACTTCTTTATACTTCCCAATAACCAATACTACATGTAAAGAATGGGCAAAGTTCATACCTTGCAACCCTTCCCCCTGGGACTGTGGGGGATTAGGGGGATTATCGTTTTAGGGGGATTATCCCCCTAAAACTCTTGGAATCTCTTTGAAAATCACATCATCAGATTCAGCGTCTCAGAGAACCCTACTGTAGAGGTTTCAAGCTCCTATCCGCGAAAATGTGGAATTTTGTATTTTTTTTTTTTTTTTGGCCATAAGAACGATAACGGATGCGTGTTTTTTTGTTTTTTTTTCCAGGGGTGATCGTATCGACCCAATGGTCCTAGAATGTCGCGAGAAGGCTCACTCGTACGAAAATTAAAAGTTCTAGTGCCCTTTTTAACTGACTAAAACAACTGGAGGGCAGCTAGGCCCCCTCCCGCGCTTGTTTGTTTCTCAAAGTCACCGGATCAAAGTTTTGAGATAGCCATTTTGTAGCCATCACAGTCGAAAAATATTATAACTATGTCTTTGATAACGACTTAATCCCCCACAGTCCCAGGGGGAAGGGTTGCAAGGTATGAACTTTGCCCATTCTTTACATGTAGTATTGGTTATTGGGAAGTATAAAGAAGTTTTCAGGGGGGATTTTTTCTGGGGGGTGGGTCTAAGGGAGGAGATTACATGGAAGGATCTTCCCATGGAGGAATTTTTAAGGGAGGAAGAGAATTTTGATGAAGGACGCTGGGGATTATCCCAGCGTTATTTAAAAAACAATCAGAAATTAAATAAAAAACAAGTTTTTTCAACTGAAAGTAAGGAGCAACATTTAAAACTTAAAACAAATAGAAAACATTACGTATATAAGGGGGGATACCTCTTCTGAATAGCTCGATTTCACGCTAAAGCTTTTTTTTTTTAACTCTTAAAACAGGTTATTATTCTAATTGTAAATGGAACAAAAATAAAACTTAGGTTATTATAAGGTTATTATTAGTTAAAAAAAATTAAAACTAAAATGCAAATTTTGTTTTGCATTAATTCAAAAATTTTCAGAAATTAAATAAAAAAACAAGTTTTTTTAACTGAAAGTAAGGATCAACATTAAAACTTAAAACAAACATAAATTATTCCGTATACGAAAGGGGCTGTCCCCTCCCCAACGCCTCCTCTTTAAGCCAAAGTTTGACTTTTTCTCACACCTCTACTTTTTAAACCAATAAAACACTTTAAGGTAAAGAGCGGGACGTTGAGGAGGGAACAGACCCTTTCATATACGGAATAATTTCTGATCGTTTTAAATTTTAATGTCGCTCCTTACTTTCAGTTAAAATACTTGTTTTTTTTATTTAATATCAATTAGGATTGGTATTCAGTCCGTAATTTCATGGCGGTTAAATTGCTAATTTTAAATACCTTCACTGAACTATTGAAAATCATGCTCATAAAAAATGACTAACTTATTCCATGTTTCTGCCTTCGTATTTCAACGCGCCATGGTCATATTCTAACGGGCCCAAATGTGCCACGCCTGTTTTTATACTCTATATCCAAAGAAGTGTTTTTGCGTAAACAGTAGTTTTTGTGTTCTGTATCAATTGGGATTGGTATTCATTTGGTAAGTTCATGACGGTTCAATGGCTAATTTTAAATACCTTCACTGAACTATTGAAAATTATATTTATAAAAAATGACTAACGTATTCCATGTTTCTGCCCTCGTATTTTAACGCGCCGCAGTCATATTTTCACGCGCCATTTGTCCCACGGGCGTTTTAATTATCTGTATCCAAACCTGCGTTTTGCGTAAACTGTAGTTTTTGTGGTATCAGTTAGGATTTGTTTTTATTTGGTAAGTTCATGGGGCATAACTGTTTGATGATCGATTTAGAATATCTCCAATGAACTCTTGAAAATCATATCCATAAAAAAAAAATGATTACGCTATTCAATTTTTCTAGTTTCTCCCTTTGCATTTTAACGCATATACTAAACTGACTTGATGTGACCACTTCTCCCTTTTAATGCTTCCATTTACACACACTGTCTAGGGTGTGTTTTGCTTCTAAAATGAAAATGTGTTTGCAGTAATCCTGGGCTATAGGATGGGAGTCTACAATATCAGTTATTGTTTTTGCTCTCATAAAAATTATGTATCGTGTATCAAAATGCCTTTTGACTGAGCCAAACTATTGATGCTTTCGTTGAAATAAAAAAATTAAACAAACGAGATAAAATCTCAATTTCTGCCCTGTTGGAATAGGAAAATCTCAATGCAAAACATTATATGGGGATAGTAATATATTATCTTTTGCTTTATTACTGCAGGCGAACATTGAGAAGTAATCCCATGTTTTAAGAGTTCGAATTTTCTCGAACTTACCCAGGTTTCACATTTTTTTTTTTTATTAATGTTACCAATTTTTTTTTTGTCAAATCTGGAAAATTAGTTTCTAATTGCTTATGGCGCATATTATATCGTTTTATGTTTTTAATTTTTTTTTAGCTGACTTAAGATTTCACCACTTTTTTGGATAAACTACATTTCTTTCACTTTTGATTATGTATTCCACTGGAGCTGTACAATCCTGCAAAGGCATTTCTTTGTTTTGACATTGACAGTGAGTGTTATTTTTCTTTGGGGTGGAAAAGAAAATGAGATGAAATTCAGAGTCTCGTGAAAAAAACATACATTCACTGCCTTATAGCCAAAAGTACAAATCCATGAAAATACAGAGGAGGAGAGGATTTTTAATTCCTTTAAAAAAATGTACATACTAAAGAGATAATTTTAAAAATCTAGAAGGTGGTGTCAATTACATAACTACTATTATGTCAAATCCAATACAAAACATTTAAGCCAGAAGTTTCTTTATTAAAATTACAAGAATAGAATAAGCCAAACAGCACATCAGAAAATTAATGAAATAATCCATGCAAGTAGAGTTTGAATTTAATTAAAAAAAAAGATTCATCGCAAATACCGATGATATTTCCAATATGCGGCATCCTTGTTTGGGACCCTGTTCACTCCATATTTTCGACTTTTTCCTGGTTCAGGAATAGCGTCAGGTGATGCCACAGCCAATGCTGCGCAAAGAAACATCAATGCGAAAAAGGTTGCGAATAGCTGCAAAAAAAACATTCATTTCACGAGGTCTGTTAAACCGATGACACAGTGGAGGAAAGCAAAGCTAACGTGATACAATACATCGTGTTTAAGTTGAGTTTAGAGGTCCTGGTATAGTGTGGCGCATGGCACAATTTAAAATTTTTGGTTCATTTCAATATGGTTGTATCTGTGACCCTCGGAGCTGAATGTTCATGTGCATCATACAGCATTGAGCCCACGCCACTTGTTCAAAGCACGGTTGAAAGAGATTTGGGTATTATGGTTGACAAAAAGTTGACCTTTTCACACCATTACGAATTGACCATAAAACAGGCTACGAGGGTATCACCGCTGATCAGGAGAACGTTCAAGTGTCTCGATGTTGGAAATGCTCGTGACCCTCATCAAGTTACTAGTCCGCCCAATTCTCGAATATGATTATTGTACAGTTTGTCCATCCCTGAACAAGGATATAGATGCACTGGAAGCAGTTCAAAGGCGGATGACGAAGTTCTCCCCAAGCCCGAAAGACCTCCCATACGAACAACGTCTTCGTCTGCTTTACCCACCAGCACTCTCATACAGATTTCTAAGGGGTGATATGGTCGAGCTGTACAAGCTATGCCATGGTTGCTATGACAACGTCCCCAGAGAAGCACTACTGGTCTTTGAACGAAAATCATCTACGTGGCCATCCCTTCAGGAGGGAAAAGTTCCTGAAATCTTTAGACCCAACGCATAGTATGTTTGAAGCCATAGTCAGTATTGTCTAATGGTTGTCTTTTTATGTAAATAGTTTCGCCATTGTTTTTTTTTAGTTATTGAAGTATTAATTTAAGTTGTTCGTTTGCTCGATGTGTTTTGTTGTTTTCTTTTCATTTTCTCTCTACTACATTTTTACTTTTTTGTATTGCTAAAGATGGGTAATAAAAATCATTCATTCATTCATTCATTCATTCATTAAAGCTTAAAACTGAGAGGTTCTACAATAGATGTAGGCAAATGGACCTATCGAAACCGAGTCGTCGACACCTGGAACTCCCTACCCGAGGAAACCGTTCTGGTTTCATCCATCAGCTCTTTCAAGAACTCGTTTGACAAGATATACAAGAGTCGTATGTAGGACTTCAGTAAGCTTAGAAGATTTATCAAAATTTTTGTATTTTCGTATTTTTGTAATTTGTCTAAATTTTTTCTGTTTTGTAAGAGGCTCTGGCCTACGTTTTTGCATTATATTATTATTATTATTATAATGATATATTATATAATGATGATATTATAATACTCACCTGGTCATGGTTTAATTTGTGAAATTTTGAAATTTAAAAAAAAAGAAAAGGAATGTAAAAACAAGAAAAGAAATTTCCATCGAATGCCAACACGACGAAAAATAATTTTTTTGAAATTTAAATATGTTCACACGGAAAAACAATACTACAAATTAGTTGTATAGGGCAAAGAAGCAGGCAAAGAAAGATAAACAAAACAAAAAAAGATAGCTTGCTTTTGATTTTTATTCTAGTTTCCTCGTTGTTGGAATGGAATTTGAAATGCGAAAATTGTACCAAAAGCATTTTTTGTATAACAAGTTTGATCACAACACTGGTGCAATCCATCTCAGAGCGTTGGCAACACTGGTTAGGAAACTAGTGCGAGGTTTGTATTATGCTTGAGTTTCACAAGGTTTAAAAATGACAAAATTTTCAAACATACTATCAGTTTCACGGAATCGTTATTCTACAAAATTATTGAAAATCTAAATAGACCTATGTTTTCTTGTCTATGAATGGCTTATAACTTTCTAGGCATATAGAATGGACATAGCAAACCTAAGAGAAGAAAATGTATTGAAAGATTTGTTGTATCGATTTGTGACATACTAAAATGAGTCATACACTACTTTTGTCCAATCAGCATATAACAGGGTATTTGAGAGTAAGTATTACTAGACCAAAAGATTTTCTATGAGAACATAAAATTTCGGTAAGAAAAAAAGATTGTATCGATTCTCAGCACAAAAAATTGGATTTAGGTTTTGCTGAGACGCTTTAAAATTTCAGGGCTCGCAGACAAAGCAAAGAAAGCCTCTGTTTTTATAAAACAAAATCAAAGAAACAAATATTTAGTGTTGATTCATATTCAGTGTTATCCTTTCATATTCAGTGTTCAGTGTTGTCCTTTTCTTAGACATCAAAACATGACTCTTTTCTTCTAAATTTAGATTCTTTAATAATGACGGGTATTTATTTAATAAAAAAAGCTATAACAAAATAAACCATGAAAAGATTGTTTTGATAAAATAGTGGATTTATATGTGTATATGTATAAAAATATTTAAAGGTGAAGAGCCAGGTAGGCTTCAATCCAATAGAAGACCAAACCCAGGTTTCAATCCGTATGAATAAAAGTCCTAGTTTTTGAATGAGTGCCCCCCCCCTATCCATCAGCAATAAGATAGAATCAGAAATAATCCTAGTAAAATTGAAAGGGATTTACTGGTTCCCAATAATGGTTGAGAGGCTGTTACAGATTTCATCGGGAATCTAATCCTAATATTTGAAGATTTTGTAGCATGTAAATTTATATGAGCCCTATAAGATTTCTTCTATTCTCACCAAATATTTTATAATCGAGGTTTGTTGCAGTGGCACTATCTATTTAGCTACTTAAAATAACGATAAAACTCCAGTTTCCCTTCCAGAGTCTTTTACTGATATCCTAGGGCCATTGGTCTGACACGAGCATCCTTGAGCACAAAAAAAGGGATACGTGATCATCCTTCTAAAAACTGTAACTTTTTTTTTGACAGGACTGAACACCCCTACAATGGGGTTTTCTGATATGTTGAATTTGATGGTGTAATTTTCATCAAAATCTCTTGCCTTTTTGGGAGTGTTTAAGCTTTTATGTAAATGTGGATCCTATAATTGTAAATGTTTTTCTGGCTTGTAAATTTTGTTGGGTATTCTCTTTATACCTTCAGAAAAATGTAGGTGATTTTGGGAGCGGGTCGGGGACTCAGAAATTAATATGTAATACCTCTTGCTTCCTGGGAACTTTTTGGACTTGGCCTGTAATTTTGGTGCTGGAAGACATTTTTCTATTTTACAAGAATGTTTATCTATTTTACAAGTGTACACATACATGTGTGCATGTGCATGCACATGAACATACACATACAAATGTACATACATGCGTATGTATGTGCATATGTACTGCATGCACATCCCTGCGCATGTGCTTAAGGTAATCTCTGTTTACCTTCAGAAAAATGTAGGAGATTTTGGGAGTGGTTCGGGGACTCAGAAATTAATATGTAATCCCTCTTGCTTCCTGGGAACTTTTTGGATTAGGCCTGTAATTTTGGTGCTGGGCGAAATTTTTCTATTTTACAAGAGTGTTTACATTCACATGCCCATCGGCACAAAGGTAGAGAAATGACAGGGGGGGGGGTGCTCAGTCCTATAGGGAAATATTTGAGGTAGAGGAAGGGGGAAAGGGCTACCAGGGGTATATTGCAGAGCTTTAAATGGTAATATATCTAACTTTTTTATTTATGAACAAAACATCTAGCGGCTTCTTATTTCAACAAGGTACTACTCCTCTATTGGTTTCTATGAGGACGCTCCTATGAAAAGATTTGTTAAAAGATTTTGCCTTGAAATGTACAGAAAGGTATGGTAACGACGAACTTGTACTTAAATTTTGATATTTCAGCCCCCCCCCTAATAATAAGAGGTGAACTTTCTATTATTCGCATTTTAAGAAATATTTGTATGGGTTCATTTTTTACGAAGCATTGCTTATCGAATATTGAATTTTAATGCTATGACACGGGGTTGAAGGCAGGATTAGCAACCCTTGCTCACATTTCATAGCATCTTGGACATGACAGCTTGTAGTAACAAACTTTAAGTTAAGAGCAATTCTTATTAGTAGAAGCCTAAAGTCTAAAAACAGGAGTTTTGATTGTATTATATGCAACAACAAAATATATACCTAATGTTGATTTTTAATATGCAAAATGAATTAATTTTAAAAATGCTAATTAAAATATATTCGCACATAAAATTATTCATATTTTTAGAAATAGGGGAAACTCTAAAAAAACCTCGATATCTTGATGAGAATTATTGTATGAAATGCGACTTGTACGAGAGCTCTAAGATCTGAGGGGGGGGGATCTTTTCATCATATTGCGGAGAAGATTATTTTTTTGACAATCAAACTTTATTTCGAAAAAAGAAATTACACCAAATGAGCTCTTTTTCTTGAAACTTTGCTCTGCAAAAGTTAAATATTATTTGAAAGATTCCTGTTTTAGGGAGCGGTATTCCTCTTTGAATTTAGGGTAACCCTGATTATGCATTTTATCAAGAACCAACAAAATTAAAAACAAAATAAAAACGAGTATTTTTCAAGTGAGAGTAAAGAACGACATTAAAACCTCAAGTGAAGGGAATTATTCCACATAGGAAGGCGTTGATCCTTTCTCAAGCTTTTGCTCTTTACGCAAAGTTTAGATTTTGTCCCGATCTTTCAAGAATGACTGCTCATACACAAAGGCCGTTTCAATCGAATAAAGAGTTTTTTGAGCTCTATAAGACTTCAATGTAAAGAGCAAGGTGGAGGAGTCCCACGGAATATTTTCTGTTGGCCTCAAGTTCTTATGTCACTTGTTACTTTTATTTGGAAAACTTGTTTTCTTTATTTAATATACATCTGTACATGTATGGGTTGATACAAGGGAGAGGGGAGAGTTTGGGGATTACAAAAAGGGATAAAATAGAAAGAATATACTTGAGGTGACTTTTTGAGGTTAAGGGATATTTGAGGTGACTTTTGGGGTTAAGTGGGAAATTAAATAGCTTGGTAATAAAGAATGATATAGGATTGTTTTCACTAAGGATGAAAAGACTGGCTAGAAGGATAGGACACTGGGAAAGGCAGTTTGTTTACCATATAAAGGCAAATTATCTGGAGGTGTTGCAGGAAAGAAGGAAAAATTTATGGGCTCCCCAGATATGATCAATTTAAAAAGCTGTGGGTTACCAGGTGTTTTGAATGAAGGGAAGGGGATAGGATTAAAGGAAAGAAACGTAGTGATTTGAGTAAGGGGTGTGTTAGAAGACCACGATATTCAGAAATGGCAGTGTGAAGTTGCAGCCATGGCGTCTCGTGGAGTTTACCGGTGATAAAAGGAGGTTTGGGGACATGGTGTCTATTTTAAAGTCAGTTTAAAAATTGAAATAACGATGGGTAATTTCCTAGCACTTGGAGAAAGGAAGAAGTACTTAGGGAGAGTAAGGGTAATAGATGGCCCTTACTCGTGTCCCATGTGTAGAAGTAAGGGCGAGGAACTATTTCACTTCTTCGCGCTCTATCCTGGATAACAGGATTTCAGGAATGATTATTTTCTAGTAGTTTGGGTCAAATGAGCGGTTGATCTCAGTAATGGGATCAAAATATTACGGGACAATAAAAGGAATTGTAAAATATATTAAATTGGAAATGACCCAATTGAGAGAGATTTTTGCAAGGGGAGGGGGAGATGTGCGTGAAGTATTTTATTTTATCTTTTTGTAGCCATACCCATGTGGGTTTAAAGCATTTAGTATCTATTTATGATATATGGAACATTTTGTGCAATTACGTGAGTTAGTTTTATTGTATTATGTGCTTTACTATGTTTTTTTTGTTAATGTTATGTTTTTTCATCATTACTGTTATGTATCATGTTTTATTATTTGTGTTATTATCACTTGCTATTATTTTGTGTCTTTTTTTTTCTTTTGCAAAGGCCCAAACGGTTTTTGTCGCAATATCTATCTATCTATCAATCTGTATATCTATCTATACATAAATTATTAGATATGTAAAAATATAATAAGTAATATGGAAAATATAATATGTATCTATCCATCTATCTACCTATACATAAATTATTAGATATGTAAAAACATAATTCGTAAAAATATATGTGTTAATTAAGAATAATGTTTACTATACATTGTTATAAATGCAGCTCTTATAATAACAATTTATTTTTGAGCCATTGTCATGTTAATAAAGTGGAGTAGCAAAAAAAGAAGAAAAAAGAATACATAAAAGAAAGAAAATTAAACATAAAAATATTAAAACAATACTAATAAATGTTGAAACAATATTAAATACAGATAACAATTATGCAAGTCAAAATAATCGTATGAGGGTTTGAAAAGGACCTAACCGCAGGCAGCCTCTTTTTTTTTAGCTTGGCATGCAACTTATTATAAGATGTCAAAATATCAGTTAAAAATTAAAATATCAAATTAAATATCAAATATCAATAAAATATCAATAAAATATCAATAAAAATATAAAATTAAAAATTTTAATAATCTTTCGGTTCCTATACCAACAAAGCATATTTAAAAGGTGTTTACAGTAAAGTAAATACAATGTTCTAAAGTACTGCGTGTCACTACAATTACAAAATGAGTGCAAACCTGACGTATCAAGTTCTACACCCATTAAATTTGTATCGAAGATTATTTGGCCTGTTCTATGAGGAGCGCTCGAGGCATGATATGCCATATTTCCCCCTTAATACGCTACTGGGGGAGAGCTCCCCCTTAGAGTCTCGTTTCTCCTTAATAATATTTTAAAATCCGGGAAAATATTGGATGCCTGTTTTTTTTTCCAGAGCCCTCAGATCTAAGAAACAGGTTACAAAGATATTGGAACTGTTATATTTATGGAAGGGTTTCAGGTCATCATATAAGGGATAATCAAGTGTGATTCCCAGGCTCCATGCTCAAAGTGATCATAAGCGATATAGGCCTCCGCTTACGAGAAAAGGAATCACTTTTAGCACTTTACTTTGGATCCGACTTGGGCTGAACAGGATTATCTGCGACAGGGATTTACTTTGACCATCCTTAAATTGAAACCGTCAAATAATATCACTATAAGGAAAAGATACCAATGGAAACCTGTTTTAAACTCTGATACTGAGCCAGTTTAAGGGCTCAACTACCACAGGTGGGTTTTGAATAAAGAGTAGCTATGCCACACTAATGCCTAGGTGCCTGTTGTTCAAAAATGTTGACCAAATCAAGGCTGTTGAACGATATGGATTTTCTTTTATTTCCGAATGAAAGTTTGCAAGTATTCCTTAAGAAAGCTGACATAGAAAAGCTAAGTAGCCTTGGCTTGAATCAAAGTCAGGAAACAAACAAAAGGTAGTACGTATAAGTCTGTCAAAGACATTTTTAGGCCTAATTCATATTTTGTATTTTCTTGAAATATTCTCATAACAAGCCTCAGTCAATGAACTCACTATTGGAAGTTCCGTAAAATTGCATAGTCCTCAAAGTCATAAATTGACATTTATCCATGAGTTTATACCGGACTGCTTAAGAAGACAGGGGAGAAGGTGTAAGTCTTTGACTAATCTTTCAAATTGGGCCCCAGAATCATTTTTCCTACTATGCCCGTAAAGAAATAAAAATATTACTGAAATTCCAATTTACTTTCGAGGGAGAAGTTATTAATACCTCTGATTTCCGCTAGATTTTACGTTCAACCCCCCCCCCCCCAAAATTGACCAAACTCTTGACAGGAAGAAAATGAAACTAAGTCCAATCACAAACTTCAAAATATTGCTGCCACTAATAGCATTAACGAATAAAGGATTGGGCTGAAACAAATGGCTTTTTGTTTAAATAAAAACAGTTTTATGTAGTGTATCCTTAGAAAGGTATAGTTATTGTCAGAAATCCAATTATATTTTCCGGAAAGGAGTTGCTAATACTTTCAGATTTGGCTAGATGTAACCTTGAACAAACTCAGGAGAAACAATCAAGCTTAAAAGAGAGAAAGATTAAACAAAGGTCACTCACAAACTTCATGGTTTTCCAGTTATTAATCTGATTCACGAATGAAGAAAATTGTGAGGGAATATCCAAATATACCTTTAAAAAACCACAGCAACTTTTGAAACAATTTTATCTGTATTTTCTAGTTGAGTAACAGGTTTTATCTTACAATTAAGGACGTTATTTTGTAAATACATCCACTGTTGCAATGCAAAAAGAATTAAACCTAGTTTAGAGAACTGAGGATGTAATATAATACTTGCGTTGCAGATTAAAAAGAAGTTTTTATATTTGGTTTTCTGTATTTTAGAAAACGGAACAGAAGCCAAAAAAATAATTAGAATTGAAAATAGAAGAGATAAAAACTTGAATGCAAAGATGCAACATTAGAACAAACGAAAGGGGGAGCGATTTAGTGTCATGGCTGACAAGTTTTAGGAGAAAAGTGAGGGAGGGGAGTCCAGTCTAACATATAAAATAGAAGAGCTAATAGGCAATTCCATGTTTTGCTACCCTGTGACTGCATCCTAAAATTAAAAGAAATAGGCCGAACTTGTGATTAACCAAGTAAACTTCGGAAAAACTTTTGTCAAAAATACTAGCAAAGTTCCAACTATTTCGGTTTTGCATCCGGAAACCTTTATCAGTTGTGAAAAAAAAGATATATTGATCAAATAACTCACATTGATCAGATATATTGATCATAACTAGAAAATAAGAGGGCAGACTCTGGTATTGCCTATTGTAAAGAACCTTGTACCTTCATTTTTTTTCGGTCTCTTCGTATGGAATGGGTTGTCTTACAAACCCGAGAGAGTGCTCATTCGATTGGAAATTGTAAAGATCATGTGGCCTTTGCAAGAGTTAAAAGTGATTAGAAGTGACAAATTCCCTTCCACACGCTCTTAACTACCCGGAACGTCTTATCCCCCCCCCTTTTGATATAAGATCACATTTTTGCGAGAGTGCTTTTTCTCAGAATAATCGATCGGTCCAATAAATGAGCCTCCATTGATGACCTAACCCCTGGAGCACCTGGGAGAGAGCCATAAATTATGGAACTTTATCAATCATTTAAAAGTAGATTTTAAAGAGGAAACTAAGGGGTGGGGGGGGTATCTTTGATCTTAAATGTCCGTTTGGGTCAAAACTTATATATATATATATATATATATATATATATATATATATATATATATATATATATATATATATATATATATATATATATATATATATATATATATATATATATATATATATATATATATATATATATATATATATATATATATAATATAAAGTATATATATATATATATATATATATATATATATATATATATATATATATATATAAATATATATATATATATATATATATATATATATATATATATATATATATATATAAGTAGAACCCTATCAGGAGGTCCGGGACGAACACCGTGCTGCCATCTACAATTTAGTTTAATGCTGACGGGACATAATTTATTCAAGGATTATCGATCGAGTCTAATGGGGGTCAAGGTCAATCGATCTGTTGTTGTTGTTGTTTGGTCACGTGTAATGGCATGAGGGATGATTTACATAATCGATGGGGGAATTATTGATTCACGAGCGTGGGGAATTATGAAACAATATGGTCATAGAGTCCCTAGGGAGAAAGATTACGTAATCGCTCAATGACCTCTTTTTCCAAGGTCGATTTATTTGATGCTGTAAGTGCACGCTCTCAGCGAATGTCAAGGTCGATTTATTTGTTGTTGTTGTTGTAAGTGCACGCTCTCAGCGAATGTTATGATCCAGAAATAGTATTTTTTGTTGTTTTGGTCATGTACATGCACGAGGCGAATGTCATGGTGTCCAGAAATAGTATTTGTTATTGTTGCTCTCGCCAATGTTATGACTTTCCCGGAAACAGTTAGATCACGTGTTTCCTTCTCAGTCAATCAGCGAGTCGGTTACATCCTCCTTCTCAGCCAATCAGAGACCTGCTTACATATGATTTTCCCCGTTACATAACAATTCGCCCTTGAGATTTCGTATATAACGGACATGCAAAGTGATTCAATTATCAGAAAGTATTGTGACACAATGGATAGAACATATGAAATTATTGATGAACTTGAAGCCATGGCAACTTCAATTTACCATGTAAGTTCTTTTTTAATTTTTTTTATTTTCAAAATAAATTTTTTTTCCGTGGTCACCCTATAATAATTTCGGGTAACCCCCCCCCCCCCAAACCATACAAACGTCCCTATATGATGTTTATACTCGAAAAAAAGTGTAAAATACGCTCTTTTTTCGTTACGTAAACCCCATCCTTCCTTCCCCCCCTGTTTACGACCTTAATTCTAGCAAAAAGAAATAATTTTCTTTCGTTAAATTTATGCGATTTTAAGTGTCTATATCCTAGCTAAAAGCGATCATTGACTTCCGTCACTGTTGTTATTAACCGACCCTGGTTTTGACACAAAGCTCTCTGGTGTGAGCCCTAATATTAGCTGTCACCCTTTTTCATATGTGTTACGAGAGCGGCATAAAAAGAAAACATTAACGGTTTATCCTTAAAAAATAAATACATAACATTTTTTCTTTTACCCTAAACACCTAACCCCCCCCCCTCCCCGTGTTTCACCAACACACTAGCACAAAGAAATTACTATTACTTCGTTAAATTTATGCAATATTCTAAATTGTAATCTATTATATGAGACATCCATCGCTCTATTGTTATTAGCTCGCTATGATTTGACACAAGGATCTCTGGTGTGAGGCCTATAATTAGCTGTCACCCCTTTCCGGTGTGTTTACGAACGCAGCAGCCAAAGTCAAAAGGAACTGTTTCTCCTGTCAAATTAAAAACGCTTTCATGCAGACAATTGCAATTTATTAAGCGCAGGCATATACAATCTCTTTTTGGAGAACCGGTGAAATCTCGTTATTTTCAAATTAAAATCTAACAATATATTGAGGACATTGGCGAAAGGGGGAGGGGACCATGACTAAAGTCTATCGCAATCAGTGTGAGGTGAAAATAAACTGTTTTTTCACGTGAAAAGTAAGAAGAAGGGGATTAAGCAAAAGATGCAGTGATTTATTATGCGGAAATTGAATAGCATTTTTACCATATCTTTCGGTGGATGGAGGGGGTATTTTCCCATGTCTTTTCACAGGGATATTTTCAGTGGGGGTTATTTTCCGTGGGCTGTTTTTTCTGGGTGTGTGATAAATACCAGCTATCGTAAAATGATATGGAAAGATAAAAAATACCATTAATACTTTAAATGCATCAAACAAGGCGTGCACAATGCAGATTAAAACCAGAAAAGAACAGAAATGTCTAAAATAAGAAATTAGGCTGACTTATATAGGCCG